>NC_090260.1:20500499-20512999 GCF_037325665.1 Littorina saxatilis | reverse complement strand
GCTTATCTGCTTTAGCTGAGCATGTAATGTCTCGTCAAGTTTGTTAAACTTTATTTGTGTGTGGTGCTAGAGTTCTGCCTTTAATTGTTCTTTGACGTTTTCTATCATTGAAATAAAGTTTGCGTCAGCAGCACATTCACTGTAAACAAGCTGGGTGGGGGTGGACGGCGCGAGATGAGAGGGGGAGGAGATCTGTGATGCCAAAGTTGTGCCAGTGCTCACTTCTGTCTCGTGAGCTTCAATCGTTGCAGGTGTGTGGGGTAGGGGGGAGGAGGACGGGGGAGTAGCTGAACTGTCAAATGGTGTGTCTGTGTCGGCTATCGTTGTAGACGTTTGCTCAGAGCAGTCATGCAGAACGGGAGAGAGGGGCGAGGTCTGCGCTGGAGCCTCAGTCACTGGGGGTGAGCTGGCAGCAGGAGGTGTGAGGGGTGGAGAAGTGAATAGAGTGGTAGCGGTTGTAGCATCTTTTCCCATGTCCGCAGTCACTTGTGGCAGTGGGCTGATAGGTGGGAAGGGAGGAAGGAGTGGAGAGTAGGTTAGCAGCAGTATCAGTTGTGTTTGTGTGTGTGTGTGTGAGAGAGAGAGAGAGAGAGAGAGAGAGAGAGAGAGAGAGAGAGAGAGAGAGAGAGAGAGAGAGAGCGAACATGAGAACTTGAACGAGACAGATAGAGAAATAGAGAGAGCTAGAGAGAGAGAGAGAGAGTTGTGTGTGTGTGTGTGTGTGTGTGTGTGTGTGTGTGTGTGTGTGTGTGTGTGTGTGTGTGTGTGTGTGTGTGACTGTTTTTGCAAGAGCAGCTTGCTAGCCAGTCTCCTGACTATAATATACACAATGGGATTTTCTTACACTGATCAGAGTCCGAGTTTCGTGAACAGGTCACCCTATCGTTGAGTGTCTCCATTGCATCGTGTTTCGCATTGTTTGCTTTAAGATTAAATAGGAGCTATAGTGTACAATACAATACAATACAATACAATAACTTTATTAATCTCTAAAAGAGAAATTGCATTGCTGAGCTTTTGTGTCCGTAATTATAACATACATAAAACATTCAAAAATAAACATTTGTTCTTTGTCATTCATACATTCTTGTGTTCTTATACTTTTCTTCATTCATACATCAATATTCTATCATAATACCATGTTGCAATGGCAGGCTAAAAAAAATATATTACTATAGGTTCAGCTAACAGCAGAGAGACGTACCATGCATGGACTGAACAACACAGATCATGTAACGATAATTTAGTGAAAGGCTGAGGTCGCACGTTCCTGGTATATAGTTGAATAATCATTATTCATACTGACAAAGCAGCGAGTGCACCTTTTGAGTTTCTAGGCTAATCTCGCGCTGACGTGATCTGTTGTATTTTGTAACCTGTAATTGAATATTGCATTGTAGTCATGCGTGCCCTACGCAGATACTGTTTCGCTTTGCAAGGCAAAGCAGCTTAATCCGAAAAACTCACATATCACAAAAGGGTCACAGTACGATGATGAGAACTCTCTTTCGATTTTGTTGTGGTTGGAATTCACAGATAGTTGCGTTGCAGAAATTATATATTTTAGGAGCAGCCTTTCTGTGAAAACAACTTTCAAATTATATTTAGTGAAGATCGACAATATTTTTTCAGATAGACTTGGGATAGAGACGATGAAGTCATGGTGTGTGTATGTGTGTGTGTGTGTGTGTATGTGTGGGGGTATGTGTGTGTGTGTGTGTGTGTGTGTATGTGTGTGTATGTGTGTGTGGGGGGGGGTATGTGTGTGTGTATGTGTGTGTGTGTGTGTGTGTGTTTGTGTGTGTGTGTGTGTGTGTGTGCGCGCATTGTGATTTGCAGAAAACAATCCAGCAGATGGTTATAAAACTTTGCGTGTAAAATCTAGCAGCTAATATCCCGATTTTGTTGTTGTTGGGATAACTATCTTTGGTGACGTCATGTCATATCCAGCTTTTCATAAAAGATAAGACCGCACTATAGCCCTGCCTGGAAATGTGGTTACATAATCTTTGACACTATCCGGACTATGAGGTTGCATTTGAGCTAGGAAGTCAAAATCATAATTAAATTGTTAAAAACTTAACAAATTCAGACAGATTAGAAAAAGACATTGTATTCTTTATCATTTCCTGATTCCAAATTATATGGATATGCCATATTTAGTCTGAAAATGGGCTCAAAGTTGAAGAAACTCGGTCCAATATTCACATAACTATTTCACGGAGAGCAGCCCGACCCGTCTCGGTCTTCGGTAATCGGTTAGCCAAGCCACACTCGTCCAGAGTATGACTGACCCGGGTAGTTTGTGGCTGACAGATTGACTGAAGGTTTTGATATCGCTTCACGCAACTTGTTTGTGAACTTCTCTCCGACCTATCGTACACTAGGTTTTCGTCTCATTACTCTATCGGATAGGGGCCCCACAGGTTAACTCAAGGGGGTAAGGGGGATGGGGAAGGTTGGACAAAGTTATTTAAGTAAACCGCACAACTCAAGTTAAAGGCGCCGGGGTGTGATATTGAGCACATTGGAAATAAGTCGCGTAAGGCGAAAATACATTTAGTCAAGCTCAGTCGAAGTCACAGAATGAAACTGAACGCATTGCATTTTTTCCGCAAGACCTGTCCACCGCTCGTGGCAAAGGCAGTGACATAAACAATTCAGAAAAGCGCGGTAGCGGTTGCGCTGAGGAGGATAGCACGCTTTTCTATAACTTTCTGAGAGTTTTTTTTAAATCCAAACATATCATATCATATGTTTTTGGAATCAGGAACGGACAAGGATTAAGATGAAATTGTTTTTAAATCGATTTCGGAAATTTAATTTTAATCATAATTTTTATATTTTTAATTTCAGAGCTTGTTTTTAATCCAAATATAACATACTTATATGTTTTTTGAATCAGAAAATGATGAAGAATACCAAAAATGTAATTGTGGATCGTTTTATAAAAAAACAATGTCAATTACAATTTTCAGATTTTTAATGACCAAAGTCATTAAGTAATTTTTAAGCCTCCAAGCTGAAATGCAATACCAAACTCCGTCCTTTGTCGAAAATTGCTTGGCCAACATTTAATCAATTTTATTGAAAAATGATGGTGTGACAGTGCCACCTCAACTTTTCCAAAATGCCGGATATGACGTCATCAAAGACGTTTATCGAAAAAATGAAAAAAACGTTCGGGGATACCATAATCAGGAACTCTCATGTACAATTTCATAAAGATCGGTCCAGTAGTTTACTCTGAATCGCTCTACACACACGCACACACAGACACACACACACACACACACACACACACACACACACACACACACACACACACACACACACACACACACACACACACACACACACACACACACACACATCGACTCGTTAAGCAGCGAGCGCACCTTTTGAGTTTCTAGGCTAATCTCGCGCTGACGTGATCTGTTGTATTTTGTAACCTGTAATTGAATATTGCATTGTAGTCACGCGTGCCCTACGCAGATACTGTTTCGCTTTGCAAGGTAAAGCAGCTTAATCAGAAAAAAAACTCACATATCACAAAAGGGTCACAGTACGATGATGAGAACTCTCTTTCGATTTTGTTGTGGTTGGAATTCACAGATAGTTGCGTTGCAGAAATTATATATTTTAGGAGCAGCCTTTCTGTGAAAACAACTTTCAAATTATATTTAGTGAAGATCGACAATATTTTTTCAGATAGACTGGGGATAGATACGATGAAGTCATGGTGTGTGTATGTGTGTGTGTGTGTGTGTATGTGTGGGGGTATGTGTGTGTGTGTGTGTGTATGTGTGTGTATGTGTGTGTGTGTGTGTGGGGTATGTGTGTGTGTGTGTGTGTGTGTATGTGTGTGTGTGTGTGTGTGTGTGTGTGTTTGTGTGTGTGTGTGTGCGCGCATTGTGATTTGCAGAAAACAATCCAGCAGATGGTTATAAAACTTTGCGTGTAAAATCTAGCAGCTAATATCCCGATTTTGTTGTTGTTGGGATAACTATCCCTGGTGCCGTCATGTCATATCCCGCTTTTGATAAAAGATAAGACCGCACTATAGCCCTGCCTGGAAATGTGGTTATATAATCTTGACACTGTCCGGACTATGAGGTTGCATTTGAGCTTGGAAGTCAAAATCATAATTAATTTGTTAAAAACTTAAATTATTCAGACAGATTAAAAAAAACATTGAATTCTTTATGATTTCCTGAATCCAAATATATAGATATGCCGTATTTAGTCTGAAAATGGACTCAAAGTTGAAGAAACTCGGTCCAATATTCACATAACTATTTCACGGAGAGCAGCCCGACCCGTCTCGGTCTTCGGTAATCGGTTAGCCAAGCCACACTCGTCCAGGGTATGACTGACCCCGGGTAGTTTGTGGCTGACAGATTGACTTAAGGTTTTGATATCGCTTCACGCGACTTGTTTGTGAACTTCTCTCCGACCTATCGTACACTAGGTTTTCGTCTCATTACTCTATCGGATAGGGACCCCACAGGTTAACTCAAGGGGGTAAGGGGGATGAGGAAGGTTGGACAAAGTTATTTAAGTAAACCGCACAACTCAAGTTAAAGGCGCCGGGGTGTGATATTGAGCACATTGGAAAAAAACATAGTGTCATGTTCGTTTTTACGTTTCTTTGGCCATACATTTCGTTTTGAAGGTAGGGTTCATGGATATAAGTTCATAAAACTGATTCACATTGATAGACATTCTTCAGTTATATGTATGTAAGTCAAAGTGCAACATATTGTGTGGTTGGTTACGTCAATTTCTTCTAATGTCTGTGGAATTTCAAAATAATAATCATACTTTTCATAGGCTTGAGGAACGAGAGCGAGAGGGGGGGGGGGGGAAGGGGGGAAGAAAAGACATTACATTACTGATCGCCCCCACTGACCGCCACCGCCCAGACAACACAAACGGGGGCTGTGGAGGTGAGGTTAGGTTAGGTTAGGGGGGGGGGGGGGTTGAGGAGGAAGAAACAACACTTTGACTGCGCTCAAAGAGCTAGCAGCACAGTGCCGGGAAAGGTTAGGTGGGGGGTCGCAGACTGACTGGCCTCCTCCATTCCCCACATGAGAAGAATAGCCAGTTTTGCTGGTCAGTGCCACGGCAATTTAAACCCCACAGCGTGAGCACAATAGACATTTTACCGATTAAACCCCGAATGCTAGAACAATGGACCCCAGAAGGAAAGAGGAAGCGGGAAAGACCCAAGCAGACTTGGAGACGTACAGTGGAGGGGGAATCGAAGGACCTCAACCACTCCTGGGCGACCCTGGAAAGGCTTGCAAGAGACAGACAAAAGTGGAGGTCCTTTGTCGCTGCCCTACACGCCACCAGGCGTGAAAGGCAGTAAGTAAGTAAGTAAGCTAGAACAATGAGAAGGACTGGACTCTACCTGTTTCCAAACCCTTTACTAAGAGAAAGAACAAATCCGATTTTAGAGTGAGCATTTTAACTCCACACAGTTTCAAGACTAACCTAGATGATATATTCTGCCCCCTACGCCATGTAGTCGCTTTTCTCCACACACACACACACTTTTCTGCCTTGACAAAAGAGCGGGCCTTACAGAATAAACATCCGTGTCGACAAATTCGGTCTGTAAAGGGAGAGGGTCATTTATGGAGGGATCGTTATAGGAGTTTCCCCTGTATAATATCAAAAAAGTATTCTTGTTGTTTTTCTTGAATGAGATATGGGATGATTAATACGAATTAAGAGCAATATCTGTCAGTATACAATCGAATCCGGTTACAACCACGCGCGTCAGCCACATAAAAAATGTCCTCTTGGACATTCGAGTTGCTTTTTCTCTGAAAAAAACCGAGGTTTATTTATTACAAGGCTACCCATGTATTTCTTTCTTGTTTGAAGGAATGCATGTGTTCATGTTTTTAAAGAAAACGGACATCGATTGACCAAAAAAAAGAAAAAAAACTTTGCTAATATTTGGCTGTGATATCTCCAGAGTGTGTTGAAACGAGTGTGAACAAAATTAGAGAAATCAACCAGCCAGGCTTTGTGATACAGAATTTTGAATATGACGACATGTCAAGAATCCGATAAACGAGGGTTGGGTAGGTCACTGGGGTATCTGTCCAATTTATTACAATGACAGGGCCTATTTTGGAAGTGGTATTAATCCCTTGTTTACGTTAGTTGTGATGATGTGTTTCTATTTGAATTATTGTCACGTGACTTTCCGATTTGGCTGCAAATAGCGTAATTTTATGACGTTTTTGCAGGCTAAAGTTAGATCAGTTTCTCGATTGGCATGAACATATTTCCTGGGGCATCCGATCGATTTTAACCAAAAAATGACACAATGCCGCGCAGAGTCCACACAGTCACGTATCAAAAAATGAAAACAATTGACGGTGCAATAGGGTTTTATCTACATCATCATCAAGCCTCTCTTGTACCTCTTTTACCTTCCCCCCTGAGCTTTAGGGCAACCGAATACAGGTTTTCTCTAAAAGTTTGTGCAAAATCATCAGACCATACTAACATGACGTCACTGGTTCTTATAAACATTCTGTCTGTGTAATTGTTTCCTTCAACTTTAGACTGCAAGGTCTTGCTTCATAGGAAGCTTAGTAAATGAGAAACGCTGTCTCTAAAAGGACCCAATGTGAACTTGTCAGATTACAGTGCGTAAGCGCTATCAACATGCAATTCAACCACAACGAAAAAAAAGAAGCAAAAAAACAACAATACAAACACAAACTGATAACACCAAGTAGCAAGGTATCGTAAGTGAGGGGAACAAGTAGTCCGTGATCTGAGTGGACCAAATAGGTGAATTGTTATCATTTGTGAATCCTCCATATGATTAGCTGCTTTGTGAAGTATTGTATCTCTGCTATCATAAACAGGCCTCAAAATGTTTTCTAATGGCAGCTTTCATAACAGAATGTGTCTCCAAAGGGGGTCACTGTCTGCAAAAATGCTCCACTTAGAAAAAGGGTGTTACTTTCTAAAAGACACATAATTCTGCTCACAATGCATTGTTGGTATACACAATCTAAAGCAAAACTAATGGCATATGTTTGAAGTGTTGACTCATCGCAAACAAGAGGCGAAGCCTTCAAGGCTCACGTAAGTAATAGACAAACAGTAACACAAACTCAATCACTCCGTCACACATACACACCCACACACACAGTAAGCTTAGGTGACACTGTGCAAGAAAGAGAGACACTAGATCTAGATCTGTCTGTGTCTGCATGTAGCCTACTTACAGGGACACGACTGCCAAATAGTCTCGGCCCGCTCAAAATAACAATGACCGAGACCACACACACCACGCGAGAGAGAAAGACTATGTACAGGGAGGCATGCCGTCATGATGCATTAATTGACGTCAAACACTTTTGACCGTGACGTAATCTTATGCGAGCTTTATCCATAGTCTTGGATAACCACTCACACATAGACTCGGAAATGTTAAAGTTTCTACCACAGACATACACACACACGCACGCACACACACACACACACACACACACACACACACACACACACACACACACACACGCACAAACGCACAGACAGACAAAGTTACGATCGCATAGGCTACACTTCGTGAGCCAAAAATAAAGTCAATGCTATGACGTCATTGTGCAAATGACGTAATGTTTGCGGCATGTAATGAAAAAAAAGAAAATCTATATGTTTCGTTCTTTTCCAGTTTTATTGAAGTCCCTACAAAACACTGATCAAAGAATCTTGTACTGTCAAACGTTCACACATCAATTGTGACTAAAGTATGAAGATTTTTGAAAGTCTGAACAAAGCGTTTCCACAGAATCGCCACGTCTTTAAAGCAATCACTTGGTTTGAAATAAATGCCCAAAGTTTAGAATTTCAATAAAAACTTGTTTTCACAACAACAACAAAAGTTTAGATGTGGTTAGAAAGAACAATTATTTGTATTTATGTAATTAAGGTCAACTTGTTGCAGGAGCTTTAGTTTCTTCTGATTCCTTTGTTATTTAAGGCCACAGCGGAGGGGACGGAAGTTTGGTTCACAAACGTGTTTGGGGTTCTCAGCATTATTAGGTAATTTGAACACTATATTATAATCATTGTGCAATGTCATTTTGTTGTTGTCAACCTCTTTCTTGCAATAACATGATTATTTTACATAATATGTTATAAACATCCCCCCCCCCCCCCCCCCCCCCCCCCCCGCGGGTTAGGGGGAAGAATTTACCCGATGCTCCCCAGCATGTCGTAAGAGGCGACTAACGGATTCTGTTTCTCCTTTTACCCTGGTTAAGTGTTTCTTGTATAGAATATAGTCAATTTTTGTAAAGATTTTAGTCAAGCAGTATGTAAGAAATGTTAAGTCCTTTGTACTGGAAACTTGCATTCTCCCAGTAAGGTCATATATTGTACTACGTTGCAAGCCCCTGGAGCAAATTTTTGATTAGTGCTTTTGTGAACAAGAAACAATTGACAAGTGGCTCTATCCCATCTCCCCCCTTTCCACGTCGCGATATAACCTTCGTGGTTGAAAACGACGTTAAACACCAAATAAAGAAAGAAAGAAAGAAAGTATAAACATTCGACACCATTTTGAAAAATGTTGACGCTGTTATCTCAAAATCATTTTTTTAAGCATCAGTGCCGTCATTGAGACATGTTCAATTTTTTAGACTAACTGTCCAATCTTCTTGCTCTCTGTTGTGTTTTCACCAGAAATAGTGTCTTTGTGCAATAACAGAGAGACCATTTAAGAATAACCCAGGAATGATTTTAGAAATTCTGTCAAAATACAACAACTTGCCTTTTTCCTGAAATTCATTTTGTGCATAATATCTACCAAAAAATCAAATCTGTTCAAAAGTTTGAAAACTTTGGACTGTTGTTGCATCCAGGGACCTTAATTGTTAAAATAAAACACAACATTCTGCAAAGTTCTCTCTTTATTTTTCTGGAAGATGGATCGGTCCCAAAAATTACATATGTGTTATCCAAACAAGTCACAACACACTTCCATTTTAACCAATAATTCATACTGGTATCACTTTTAAGGACAGAGAAAATTTTTTTCTGAAGATGTTGATCAAGAACCTTGAAACAAAACTTAATTTCCGTGCCATACCTGTCCTAAAGCTGTTGTTATGTCCTTTATTTAAGCTATCTTTAAGAATCTAGTAAAAACAAAAGTGTGTGTGTGTGTGTGTGTGTGTGTGTACATGTACGCGTGTGTGTGTGTATGTGTGTGTGTGTGTATGTGTATGTATGTATGTGTGTGTGGGGTGTGTGTATGTGTGAGGGTTTGTTTATGTGTGTGTGTGTGTGTGTGTGTGCGTGTGTGCGTGTGTATGTGTGTGTGTATGTGCGTGTGTGCGTGTGTGTGTTTGTGTTTGTGTGTGTGTGTGTGTGTGTGTGTGCGTGTGTGTATGTGTGGGAGAGATGACCGATTTAACCTTTGATTGGGGTATACAGGCATTACACTTTTACTGAATTTTGACTCAGAATTGCACGCTCTAACAAATAATTCGAACCCCAACGAAAGCACTCTTTTGCATCAAATAGGACTCCATTGTCCCTAACAGTCCTTTTTACATTTAGTAAATGTTTTAACATAGAGGGGGAATCGAGACGAGGGTCGTGGTGTATGTGTGTGTGTGTGTGTGTGTGTGTGTGTGTGTGTGTGTGTGTGTGTGTGTGTGTGTGTGTGTGTGTGTGTGTGTGTCTGTCTGTGGGTGTGTGTGTGTGTGTAGAGCGATTCAGAGTAAACTACTGGACCGATCTTTATGAAATTTTACATGAAAGTTCCTGGGTATGATATCCCCAGATGTTTTTTCTTTTTTTCGATAAATGTCTTTTATGACGTCATATCCGGCTTTTTGTAAAACTTGAGGCGGCACTGTCACACCCTGATTTTTCAATCAAATTGATTGAAATTTTGGCCAAGCAATCTTCGACGAAGGCCGGACTTCGGTATTGCATTTCAGCATGGAGGCTTACAAATTAATTAATGACTTTAGTCATTAAAAACCTACGAGTCCAGAACGCTGCTGCCAGGCTGACGTTGAGGAAGACGAAGCGAGACCACATCACCCCCCTACTTCGCTCCTTGCACTGGCTCCCTGTCAACACCCGAATCTCCTACAAACTGTCCACTCTGGTCTACAAGTGTCTCAACGACTCTGCTCCCGAGTACCTTCAATCCTCCCTGGACCTGTACACCCAGCCCTCCGACCGTCCCCTTCGTTCTGCTGCTGACCCACTCCGCCTTCACATCCCTCGCTCGAAACTCGCATCTGCTGGTCAGCGTGTATTTCCCTCCGCGGGCCCCTCCGTCTGGAACTCCCTGCCGCTTGAGCTTCGCCAGAGCCCCTCTCTTGACGCGTTCAAGAGTAGGTTGAAGACTCAGTTCTTCCCGTAGCTGGCTGCGACTTTCATGTTCGACAGTGATGTGTTGTGCCCCAAAAGACATTCTTGTGCTGTGCTCTGTGAGAGGTGTTTTCTTTGTGTTTGATATTATTTTGTTTGGACCTAGCTATTGATGTGTACATTGTTGTTAAACAGTTGTTTGTTGTATGTTTATCAGGGTTTGCTAGTGTGTGCCGTTTGTGTCCGTCTGCAGATGTTAGTTTTTTTGTTAGTCCTGTGTTGACAACTCTTCGACAAGCGCTTAGAACTGTACCCACGGAATACGCGCTATATAAGCTTCATGTTGATTGATTGATTGATTAAAAATTGTAATTAAAATTATTTTTTTTATAAAATGATCCAAAATTACTTTTATTTTATTCTTTATCATGTTCTGATTCCAAAAACATATAAATATGTTATATTCGGATTAAAAACAAGCTCTGAAAATTAAAAATATAAAAATTATGATTAAAATTAAATTTCCGAAATCGTTTTAAAAACAATTTCATCTTATTCCTTGTCGGTTCCTGATTCCAAAAACATATAGATATAATATGTTTGGATTAAAAACACGCTCAGAAAGTTAAAACGAAGAGAGGTACAGAAAAGCGTGCTATGCATCACAGCGCAACCGCTACCGCGCTAAACAGGCTCGTCACTTTCACTGCCTTTTGCACTTGCGGCGGACTACGGTCATTGTGAAAAAATGCAGTGCGTTCAGTTTCATTCTGTGAGTTCCACAGCTTGACTAAATGTAGTAATTTCGCCTTACGCGACTTGTTTAAAGCTGTTTACGAGCTGTTTTGGGGAAAACAAGCATATTTCTACATTTGAAACCCCTCGAGCAGCCATTGCCGGGGCTCCGTCGCCATGTTTTTTGGCTTTAAAATTTAAATACGAGAAAACGGAAATCCTAATACAACATAATATGCATTTCGAAACAAAGTTGGACGGGCGCAGTGGTGTAGTGGTAAGACATCGGCCTCCTAATCGGAAGGTCGTGAGTTCGAATCCCGGCCGCGGCCGCCTGGTGGGTTAAGGGTGGATATTTTTCCGATCTCCCAGGTCAACTTATGTGCAGACCTGCTAGTGCCTTATCCCCCTTCGTGTGTACACGCAAGCACAAGACAAAGTGCGCACGGAAAAGATCCTGTAATCCATTTCAGAGTGCGGTGGGTTATAGAAACACGAAAATATTCAGCACGCTTCTCACGTAATCGCCGTATGCTGCCTGAATGGCGGGGTAAAAACGGACATACACGTAATAAATTGGCCAAAAATGTATTGCAACAGATTTTGCACCCAAATTAAAGCAATATTTCCCGTGTCATTTCATCCAAACTGTATATGCCAGGAAAGATCGTTCGTTTATTTGACTATCTGTATCGCATTTTGGTTAAAATATTTTTTTTAAAGGTATCACGTGACCGCCGCTCAATTAGTGGTACCCACAAAATCGACTTGACAAAAACGGAAGGGCTCAATTAAAAATCGAACAAAAATCACAAAAGGCAAACCTTTAATTGCCACTTTTACATACTAGAAGAAAGCAAAATCAATTATCTACCCGGAAATGGTTGTTTTGTTTAACTAGCTTGCGTATTGTGTGTGCTATGCTATTCTTAATGATGCAGGTGTCGACCGCAAGAGCGGCCAAAACGGTGTGGGTTTTTTTCGTCATTTTTAGGGGTATTGTGACAAAATTAAAAAGCGTTGTGTTTTAACAATGACTTAGCGGATTGCTTTGAAACTTTTGGAATATTTTACTAACTTACTAGAGACGTACTTCGATTAAAATGTGGGATCGTTGCACGCATTTGTTCAGATGTGACGCAATGTTATGAAAAAAGGTTTTAAATTCAACATTGGATTGTTCCTCTGTATCCAACAAAATCATGACTTTGCATGTCTACAGATAAATGATTGATACAGATAATGTTGCGTGTATAACCACTGGCGTGAATTTGAAATGTTCTATTGGCGATATTACAATATTCATAATACTTGTATCGATGCGAGCAAATGTCAAAAGGTGGAAAGTATTACGTCTTCTTGTCATGACGTCATATTGTTATGACGAGACGGCA
>NC_090260.1:20461350-20496350 GCF_037325665.1 Littorina saxatilis | reverse complement strand
GAGAGAGAGAGAGAGAGAGAGAGAGAGAGAGAGAGAGAGAGAGAGAGAGAGAGAGAGAGAGAGAGAGAGAGAGAGAGAGAGAGAGAGAGACTTCTTTGGCAATTTTGGACCAGACAGCGTCTTTATGTTTAACAGTTAGACTGTTCTGAAATTTGGACAGAATAACCGTTCTTTCGTAAAACACTTCTGTCAAGAGTACAGCAATTTCACCATCTGAAAAAGGCGCAGAACGCCCCTCTGTGTCTACTTTCTTTTTGAGCGGCACACGTGCCTTGCCATTTTCGTTGACTGAAATGTTGATAGAAACGTGCGCATGCGTATTAGTAGGGATTCCCCCAATTTCCCCGACCTTGACCTTAATACTCTCGCTGTCACTACTTTGGCGTTCAAGTCAGTTCATGCATTGTGAACAGTTAGAAAGTTGACTTCGGGAGTTCCCACTTCGAAAAGAGGCCTCTACTTCCAGTGTTTCTTACTTCTAGTTCATGCATATGGGCCCTGGCGAGTAACGACACAACCTATGTGTATATTTCAATACTGTGTGCAGTAACTTGAAGCCGTCTTTTCATCTGCAGCGATGCGAGATCCTCCTTGTAAGCAGAATAGAACGTTCCTTTCAAACTTGAACTCAGAATGTCACACTGACTCGCCAAAGGCGGGTTCTAACACAATAAAGTTATGTATATCCACTGATATTCACGTATGTATACGACATTGTGTGACACTTATTTTCTTTGGTCGATCATAATTTTACAAGTCAAAGAACGAAGCAACATCAAATCTTTGTACCAAACAATTCGTTAAGCTGTCCTGATTTCGTGTTCGTGGTGTTTTCATTCTTTCTTGTCCATATTTGTTTTCCAAGTTTCGTTTCCTTACCGAAACTCTTTCTCTTTTCTAGCATTTAGATTCTCACTTACGTGTCTTTTTTATTATCTAATTATTAATTCATCGTCCCCGAATACCTTGATATTGGAAAGGTCGACCTCTGTACATACCTTTTCTCTCAAATATAGATTTTGATTTTTTGGTTTGTATAAGTAGGGGGTGCACTTAGAATTCAAAAGTGTAAATCGAAGACGCGCGACGCGCCCGATACATTTTTGGACGGTCCGGGGGCATCTCCCCCCCCCCCCCCTCCCCGACAATTTTTGTCAGAAGAACCAAAATTGTGCTATCTGGTGCCATCTGAGCTTGGAAATTGCAATGGAATCATGTTACGAAATTCCCAAGTAAAACAAAGGTATATCTCTTTTATTTAGCTGGAGGTGGTGCTGGAGGTTGTGCATATGCACCCTGTGACCCGCTGGGTTCACCCCTTGGAAGAAAGGTGTTGACCCATAGATCCAAAACTTAAAGTTAGTACACCTAAGGCGCCATTTTAGAACGATTTCTGACGATTTGGACCCTAAACAGTTCAAGGGACATTCGCTGTATTGTAATTCAGAAACACCTGAAATGATTTGCTCAAAACTGATCCTAAACTATGCCAAATAATGAAATGAATGTTAATCAGTGGGCGGTTTGCTTTGCCTAGCTCGCCTGTGTCAGGAGTCCAGCCTTCCGTTCGTCATCATACTTTGTTTAGTTTTCATAGATAACCATTCGTCAAAGGAGATTAAAACCATTGGATTGAGGAAGTCAAACCTAGTCTAGCAAACGCATTCACAATTCGTGCTATAAAGGCCGCGCTAAACCGCTTCGCATTACATAAATATGTTCACTGTCCGTTGGAGAATATCGCCGTCTGAATTAGATTTGAAAAATAGCAGTTCAGTTTGTACTTATTACCAAATTCCAATTATCGTCCTTCTGAAGGGGTATCACCTGTCAGAAGTAAATTACATCAGCATCCCCGGCAAAATGTAAACATTAAACTGTATCTTTAAGTCCTGATACACCGGCCTTATCTCCTAGTATAAATTGTGTATGAAACTATCCCGGAATCACTGTAGCGCATAAAGCAAACCAATTTATACAAAGTCATAACACTAAAATGTCAGCACATTTCGCGAGAAAAGCCCAGTATACAAAGGTTTTATGTAGTAGCTCGAACATAATTACACCATCTGCACTCGATTACTGGAACCAAAAAACATAATCATCTATCAAAAAGTATTACGCGAAGCTCTGTTTACTTCAGTTGGTGTGACACTGAATTTGGCAGGGTGTTTGGGCCCCGATGTCTCATACGGTCATTGTCAAACTGAGAACTTCGGGAAGACGAGATACAGTAATATTATTCAGTTGTGTAAGTAGAGAAAATAGTCTTCATTCATTACTTATTATAAAGATCTCTGTGCTGTTAATGTTACAGTTAGTACAAGCCAAATGCTGATTCTCCATAATTACATTTGACATTATGTTTCTAAAATTAGTGTTCAACGTCGTGAATGGTCAAGGCAGGTTGGGAAGTGAACACTTACCTGACAAGAAGTCAAGCAGCTGAGGTGTTGCAAGAAATTCAACCAGAAGTTTAACCTTCAGATGGTATCCGACTTGCCATGTTCATTTCTGGCTTCAGCACAAAACAGCGCAGTTTCAGTCCATGCCTAGACTAGGTCAGAGCATGAAATACCCCCGCGACGTACTCTTGCTAGCTATATAAGGCGAGAGCTGAATCCTGCTTTGCGTGTACGTATTTACGGATGCATGTATTTATAACGCAGACACAGATATATGAAATAAGTTGAAGAGAAAGTAGACAACAAGTTGTGTCGTTCGTTTCTGCTTTTTACTTGTGTATGAGGATGACACGCAAGGCGTCAGTTAGATAACACGTTTTCGATACAGTGGCTGAAATAAATAGCCATCTGCTTAACTTTCGATTACGTCCAGTAGGTGGATTTATAATAAAACTCTCTAATAAGAATTGAATACATACACGTGTCTATTAATGTAAACTGTTGATGACAAACAACAGGCACACGATGTTGCTATTCATCACTTTCACACGATTAGCGTACCCTCCGTGTTCAGCAAACTGGCTATGACATACTAAGCTACGTTGAGATTACACAGTGTTCTATTTTTAACTCACATTTAGAATTTCTGGCAAACTTCTGTGTTTAGTGGGACACTTACGAGTGTCGATCCATGCGATATGGAATTTATTGACGGTCTTTACTGGGTTTTTTTTCATCAATCGGATAGCGTGGGTCGTGCACAACTCTTACTTGGAAAATATGCGGTAACAAGTGTATCCCTATTCCAATTGTGTTATCCGTGAAAAACGAATCCCTGTTGAAAAGTCTGGCTAGTAAACGAACATTACCTGGACTGTTTAATCCAAAACGAGCGGTAAATAGTAATAAAGAATAAGGGGAGTGGGAGGGGGTGGTGTTGTGCAAAGACAGATAAAAGGGAAAGCTTGAATTGAAATAGAGATTACGAGATACAGTTACGAGGAAAGTTTGTTGAGAGAACGGAAAAGGTTAGGGGTGCTTGGGGGCGGGATCTGGCGCTAGAGATGGGGGTGGGGGGGTGGGGGGGGATATAAGGGCGCCGGGACGTTTATTTTTTTGCCGCCGATTCCGGCTCTTGATAATAATGTATGCTCAACCCTAAGAGAGCAACCAGGACGTTACTAGCGCAAAAGTCCAGTAGCGTTGAATGAATCATTGTAGGCAGGCTATAGGACGCAGGAACGCACAGTTTGTGGAACTGTGAGGGCATACATTAAACAAACTTACCTTTCTTTGCCATGACATGTGTCTTAACGCAAGAGAAAAACAAATTA
Organism: Littorina saxatilis; assembly: GCF_037325665.1. NCBI lineage: Eukaryota > Metazoa > Mollusca > Gastropoda > Littorinimorpha > Littorinidae > Littorina > Littorina saxatilis. The sequence goes on along the minus strand of NC_090260.1, from coordinate 20,492,611 downwards.
GGGCAGTTTAAAAAGCAAATTGAAATAGCAATACAATCGTCCTGATTGGCGTTTTGCAGGACAGAACACAGGCGTGTTGTACCTTTTAAACAAGATTTGATGCGTCATTTTCTTCCTAATGCAGCAGATACATAAACATTTTGCAAAATAAATTGATTTTTTTATGCAAATCACACGTCGAATTCGAAACATATTTTGCAGAAATTAATGTTGCTTAGATAAGAAACATATCATCAATTCTGATGTAGCATAACATTAAGAGTAAGCAAGACATTAAGACAATCTAAGCTTTAATATATAGTTAACAAACACAGTTCTGTCTGTCGATGTGTGCGGTTAATGTTAGCCTTCGTTGGATTAATTGACCAGAGACTGTGGACCAAGGGTGGGGAGACCAACGTTCATTTTGTGACCTCTGAGTGCCGCCAAGGGGAGATAATATCAGTGCTTTCGTGTATCCCTCCATACAGACAAAGGAAATTCCGAATTTCAAAGCCTCATGTCCCGATGTGTGACCTATGTGTGACGTACAATCTCATCGAGCACTTGGTGTTTCTAGTTGTGTGACCTATGTTTGACGTACAATCTCATCGAGCACTTGGTGTTTCTAGTTGTGTGACCTATGTGTGACGTATAATCTCATCGAGCACCAGGCGTTTCTAGTTGTGTGACCTATGTGTGACGTATAATCTCATCGAGCACCAGGCGTTTCTAGTTGTGGATATTCTCTGTGTTTCGTACCTTGGAGCTGCCAGGTTACAATATACCAGCGTTTGCCCGTATGTGTGAAGTGTCACAGTAAACGAGTGTTTGTGTGTGCAAGCATAATTATGTTATTTGCTTTGATTTGCTTTGTTTTGTGATGCTTGTTTTTGTACTGTGGTTGCTTACTCTATAAAGCGTTGGATGGGGTGGGGTAGGAAGAGCGCATTGTATCCACGAAATTGGGGTGGATGTGTGGAGGGAGGGGGGAGGGGTTCATAACTAAAATAAAGAGAGGAGGGCCATTATAAATTCTTGTGCCGCACATATCATAACAAGAATATAAGACCCTGAGTGTGTCGTCAGTTTGGTTGGCAAATGATGCAGTGAACGTCTGTTAAGTTCTTCCACTGTCACGCCACTGATAACAAACCAGTGCAGGTTTTATTTTAGATTCTTACTGGCTGTTGCATTAATTGTGTTCAGAAATCTCATTTCTTGTTTTGAGAAACAGTGTACAAGCAATGGTTTGAAGTTTAGTAAAAAGGGAAGTAACCAGTTCTTTTCCCGTATGTATGAAGACACCCATGATTATCGGTCTTGATTTTTGTCAAGTTGTTTAGTCAAAAGAAGATGTGCGGAAATAACTCTGTCGGATTTGTATTGGTTGTGAAACAGTGACCCCCCTTGCTTTTAGTGAGACAAACTATCTACAAGTGCTCCTTGGCCACGTGTTTCAGACACGACCCTCACTAGTGATTGGCCCTTGGATTGTTTGTCTCACTGTAAAAGCAAGGTATTCAGTTTTACACAACCCACACAAACCCGACACAGTTATTTCGGGAATTCGTGTATTACCCTTGGTTAAAGATGGCGACTGTCCGCCATTAACAATGATGTGTCGCTTTTAACGAAGGGAAGATGTTAATTCAAATGTAGTGAGTGATCAGCCGGCAGGGGGAGGGGGGGTGGGGAGGGGGGAGAGGGGAGAGGCCAAGGGATAGAGGGAGGCGAAGCCGAAGGTGAAGGCCGAGCGTTTGTGGCTAGGAAGGAGAGTCTGTTGGTTCCAGACACTGCGGCTGTCTGTGGGAGTGGCGATGTAGGGGGCGGGGGTTGTAGAAGTGAGGGACAGTTTCTGTGTTGGTGTATGATGTCAGTGTGATCCCTCACACATTGAAGGGGAAGAGATAGTGGACACACACACACACACACTGACACACACACACTGACACACACACACACTGACACACACACATACACACTGACACACACACACTGACAGACACACGCTGACACACACACATACACACTGACACACACACACACTGGCACACACACACTGACACACACACACATACAAACTGACACACATACACACACACATATAAACTGACACACACACATACACACTGACATACACACACACACACTGACACACACACACACACACACCCTTAAACTCCCACCACCGTCACCACACCGCACAACAACATCAACTTCACACTAAAGTCTATCTTGTGATCAAGAAACCAACAGTCTAAGCGTCCTGTAATTTTGTGACGTCACAGGCCAAAATCGTTTCTTTTAATGTAATATTTCATCTTAGTAATGGACAGATAGTACTCTATCCCCCAGTGTGTTTACTCTTCTGGTGTTTTTTTGGTCACTTACCAGCATTAACTGAGAAATGAAACAAATTTGCATCGGTTCTAGACGGCCATAGAGGTTGTGTGGACGAGGTCTTTCTCCTATGCAGCCCCTAAAATATGGAACTCTCTCCCATATGACATCCGCCACATTGACTCAACCCCTTCTTTCAAAGCAGCTTTAAAGACCCATCTTTTCAAAATCTATTTAGATCCCTGATCCGCTTTTTCAATACCCTGTACTATCGCTTCACGCTTGTGTTTGTGTGTGTGGGTGTGATCGACTGCGCTGTGTGTGCGTGTGTGTGTGTGTGTGTGCGTGTGTGTGTGTGTGTGTGTGTATGTGTGTGTGTGCGTGTGCGTGCGTGTGCTATGACTATGATATAGTGATTTAACATATTATTTTTCTTACTATGTACTTAGCTTTAACCTGTGTGAGTGTGTGTTTTTCTTTGGATGTTGTTGTTTGTATAATTAATGCATTATGGCATTTACACTACTGTATGAACTAGGATACTATTTATTGTAAACATGTATTGCATTGTTCAGTTTGATGTAAAGCGCGGAGAGCGTGGGTTAACCCCATGGTTCGCGCTATATAAGCTTGCCACTATTATTATTATTATTATTATTATTAATAAAAAACCTACTCACCAGCCTAAAGCCTGGAATTAAGTGTGGGAAGTCGACACTGGCCGCAGGGACCTTTAAATAACACTGACTGTCGGTACAAACACCAACCACTCACCAGCCTAAAGCCTCAAATTAAGTGTGGGAAGTCGACACTGGCCGCAGGGACCTTTAGATAACACTGACTGTCGGTACAAACACCAACCACTCACCAGCCTAAAGCCTCAAATTAAGTGTGGGAAGTCGACACTGGCCGCAGGGACCTTTAGATAACACTGACTGTCGGTAAAAACACCAACTACTCACCAGCCTAAAGCCTCAAATTAAGTGTGGGAAGTCGACACTGGCCGCAGGGACCTTTAGATAACACTGACTGTCGGTAAAAACACCAACCACTCACCAGCCTAAAGCCTCAAATTAAGTGTGGGAAGTCGACACTGGCCGCAGGGACCTTTAGATAACACTGACTTTCGGTAAAAACACTTCACGAAGTCTTCGCGAAGTAGACTTAGGTCTGAATTAAGACCTGCCTTAATAATGATTTTGAAATCATTGACAATTACATACGTGCGATTATGAGTATATTCTCTCAGATTGCCAGTACAATCCTCATATGAATGTTCATGAAGTGGCTCATCTCGTTTCTTATTGTATCAAGTAAGTAGGGAGATGCTGCAAAGGTAAGACGGCAAAATAATCCCGATGTGGAAGCTAATGTGAATTGGAAATATAGAGGAACAAAAATTACAGCTAAGTATTACAGCTGTGTCCGGTGACGCTCAAAAGATGGGACTTTTGTCAACGTTTCAGATGAACTTACAGTAAAATAATAATGTAAATCTATGCTTGATCTTTCGAACACGGCAATATGTACTGCCACAATTCTCATGTATTAAAACAGTACATAAAGAGAGTCAAAGCCACATAAATGGAAAGCAACTGACAAATAGAAAAACAAACTGACTCTGAAGATGTTTATCAGCATAATATTTATTAGAAAAGCAAAGGACAATATAGGCCAGTAATTCATAAGAGTACTATTTTCATCTAACATGTCACAATCAAAATATCAACCTCTCATCAAATCAAGGAATTCAATTATCGATTATCTGAAGAACGGATAATTCAAAAGATCAGCAGACTAAACAATCGCCTTTGTGAATTCACTTAAGTCACTGGACACACGATGACTAATCCTTGTAAAATACCAAGGTATTTGTTGTTTTTGGGTAAAGGATACTGATGGTAGTTTCAAGTTCAATTACACAAGACAAATAATGTACACTTGACTTTTACCAGTTAAATCTTCTTCTTTTTCAATTAAAAAAATGGAATAAACGAAAGAGTAAAAAAAACCACCCACACTGTTTGAAAAAATCAGAACTTGTATTGAAAACATTTACAAAAACTCTGCTCTTTTTAATCAGAAGAAAAAGAAAACAACACAAGCCAAACGTGCAAGCAAAATCATAACATTTAAAACACCCTTTAATTTGAGTTTTTTTGATGTTATTGTGGTAACCAAGAAAGGGAAAATAACATTTTATCATAGAATCTGGCTAAGCCACAAATGCCCAGCCCCCCCCCCCCCCCCCCCCCGCCTCACCTACCCCACTCGAAAAAAAAATCCCGACCACAAATATTTCCTTTGATCTGTTTGAACACTCAAATCTGGTTAGATCAGTTGTTGCCTTGACATTATATTTGTTTAGTGTCACATTTTCCCTCTGTAATACAAAACAGTTCAAACAGTTATCTCACCTTCTTTATCTTACCAGAAACGTTTACATTTAAAAAAAAAATAACATAAAATTCTACTGCAGTACCCGTTTAAGATGACTGCTGAAACAAAGCGGCCACAACAACACACAAAAACAACAAGCAACAACCTTTAAAGACATTAAAAACGTAATCAAAGCATAATGTTGTGTATGCCTAACGCATTGAGTGTAACAATAAGGTTTAATTTCACGGAACAAGCTGTAAAGAGGCAGACCATCAACAGTTTCTTTCTGTGAGATAAAAGAAGCATTAAGTCGACCCACAGCAGAAGGATTCGATTATTTGTGTGGCATTTAAACCATAGGATTAAAAAAAAAGTGTAGCATTGCTAGATATGGTAACGTTATGTATTGGAACTTTTCCATGTATCGAAACCTACATTCGGAATTGTTATTCATGAAACAGGATAGTTTTTACAGAAACAATGATTAATACACATTGTTATTAATTTTGAATGTTGTAGATTTCTAGATCATTTTTTCCGACTCTTTCTAGACAGCTGCAAGTTTGCTCACAGAGTGTCTCCTTCAAACACTCACTTATACAATATGAAATCAAACTTCTATGAAGTGTTTTGAGCAAATCTTGATATAACAATTATGAGAAAATATCATATAACATCCATAAGGAATTAATATACGAAATGTCATCTTTATCCAAATAAAAAAGCAACAGTATGACACGAATATTGTATCAAGATTTGTGTCAACTTATCAGCATAAGTATAGTAACAAACACCCACAGAACATAAAACATAGATACAGAGAAAAACACACATTCCAGCAACACATCATTGTCAACACTATTTGCATATTTTAGTCACCAAAATACTTCCTTTCACACAAAAACCAAACCAAAACAAACAAAATATAAGCAGTGAAGCAAACACTTGTCATTAATAACAATACTGAATAGTTATCAATCTTTGAGCAATGACACACACACAAAAAGTCAAAAACTAATGATCAAAATTTAGATTGCCTACAAGTACCAATAATAAAGCTGCAAAAGCAAGGGTAGAGAACAAACAAAATAACAACCACGATCAGCATAAATATTCCCATGATGTCCAAGAGATGAACAATACATGATAAACTCATTATGTACATAAAATGTTGCATCATCTTCTGTCTTATCCATTTAGCATGCTATGCTCATAGATAACATAAAAAGCAATTAAATACAGTTTATACACACAAATGTATATATTCTAATCACAAAGTTCCAATGCAGATGTAAACAGTAAGCAAATACAAATGGTTTTTCCCCAAAAAAATTGCAAAATAGATTTGTTTTTCATTTTTAGCATCATCATCTTTATATTTTTAAAGTAGCTACTTTCTGATTAGTTTAATTAGGTAGCAACCGTTTATGATGACCTCGAAAATTCAAATGAAAATGTCAATAGAAAAATCAAACTCATGCCAAGTTTGTCCAGTAACTCTTGATTTGAACCTATTGCGTGATTATAACGATAAACTTAGGAGAACACAAGAAAGAAGAAGTTGCTTGTGCACTCAAATTTAGAGCACCGTAAAAAAAAAAAAACATGTACACATTTCTCATCAAGCAACAGTATACATTGTCATTGAACAAGAAAAAGGAGGTTGACCAAGCATAAAAAAGCACAATTATTCTTCATCAACAATTAGTGTCTGTGCAATCAACATAAACATCGCTAGCAAAATCAAAAGCACAAAATCTTGTGAGCACACGAATTTGCAAGTACCTGATATTTACACAAGACAAACAGCAGTAAACATTCACAAAACAACAATTGTTCTTATCTGCAAAACACATTATTCTCACAAGCAAGGCACATACCAACAAACAAAAATATGATGTAAAACAAAAATAGAAGCCCCTCTGCCTTTGACAGCAGACCTTTCTTTCAAAAGATAAGTTTGTTTTCTTGGTTTTTTTTTCTTTTTTATCTCAGTTGCATGCAAGGCTGCTTCAACCCATCTTTTTTGCCTCTTTCGTATTTTTTTTTTTTTTTTTTTTTTTGGGGGGGGGGGGGGGGCGGTGAGCAAAAGATAAGTTGAAATATACATGTTAACTGTTAGCAAGAAGAAAGCTACTCCAAAACTGACAACAAGAACAATTTGATACCCGGAGGTTTATGTACATTTGAATAATGAATCAACAGTAAATACATTAAATAAAGCCATTTTAATATTTCTGATCAAGCAACAAAACATTGGCATTGAACATTAAGTGAACATTGGAGAAACACATCAAGACAAAACATCATCAAGCATTTATGTACACTGAGTGTGTTGCTAGATAAGTCTACTTCATAAAACATACAATAGTGATAAAGCAACATATCTGAAAGGCATCTTCCTCCTAGTAAAACCCATCTGGTAAATCACAACTGATCCATTCAAGATTTTACCTGGGACGTTAACATTTCTTCAATTGGACACATGTACTTGTGCCAAGAAAAGAGCAAACGCTCGAATGACTCACCTTCGTCATACATGAATCACAAACAAATCAACTGCTGCTCTAGCTCTAGAAACGTTCAAGAAGATGATTATTTCCTTTCAATCTCCCCCACTGTGACTTTGAACAAATTTGACGAGGATCGGCCAGACTTAATTCAGGCCTAGAGCCAGTGAAAAACATCAAACCTTGCAAGTGAGTGAAGTTTCAAAGCTGTAGTATACAAAAAGAACTAATCTTTACCCCAACATGACTTGCTGTGACCTTGAAACTTGACTAAGGTCAACCGAGCTTTCCGGAAAGTCATCAAACCAGGAGTGTACACAGTTTCAGATCTCTAACTTCACTAATATTTGAGAAAGCGTCAACGTTAAGTTGTTTTGCTGTAAACTTGGTTGCGTTGTGTGCAGACTTGGATATGTTGCTGAAATGATTTCTTAACTCAAACTTATGTCAGTATGCCAAATCAGTTTAGCAAATCAATTCCTTTCTGCAAACCTGGTAGGTCTAAGGGGAAGAATATTTTCATCACAAGTGAAAGCCTGGTGAGACCTAGTGTGATTAACATGATCATTTACACAGCAAAGAAGCCATCTTTCTCAGTGATATTTAACTTGTTTTGATGTGAAAGCAATGACATGAAAAAGACTGATTCTAAACTTATAATCAAAGGAAAAGTACCTACAAGTGTCAACATTAAAATTGCACAAATTTGCTTCCAGAAAATAAAATCAACAAATTATGTTTAATACAAATGTGCCTGTGATATCCAAAACATGTATATGCCTTGTACTGTAACTGTTGCATAAATGTACTTCTTTTTTCATAAAGCAAGCCATATTGGTTGAAGGGATGTAAAAAAAATAAAAATAAAATAAAAACCATCGCAACAATTACAATGTAATGTCTATGAAAATATGGCAGAAGAACATACTTAACATAGTAATAATACCCGTGTGACCTGGAATAATAGGCCGTGAAAGGTGGATGCAGCGCCTAAAGGCAGTCGATCTACTGGCCGATGTGAATGCGTGATATATTGTGTAAAAAATTCCATCTCACACGGCATTAATAGGTAACATGCGCCTTGAGTCGCCTTGTGTGGTGAGATACGTGCGCGATATAAATCCTCGTAAATAAATAAATAAAATAAATAATACGTAAAATAAACAAATATAGCTGCCCAGAAATGTGTTGCTTATCTTGGGTATTCATCCATTCTAGCAGTTTGCAAAAAATAGATTGTCCTTTATAATATACAGTTGTACATGTAGCACAAAACAATCTGCGATTACTGTTGCAGAGTAAGAAACAACAAACATCATGCAAGTCTCAAGTTCTGGTACGTGAGGAAGCCAAACTCTGCAGTTTTATATTACAGCTACCTTACATCCACTCAGGGCGGTATTTGGGGTAGTTTTACAAACCGGACTTTTAAAGGAAATGCTTAAATGTCAATATTGTGCAGTGCCAGTCAGAAGTGTTCTTTTTTTTACACTGCACAGATCATATAAATACACAACCCTAATCTTTTTGTAAGTTAGTGTTGAGGACACATTTTTCAATGCACACAAACAAGAAGCAGAAAACGTAAAAGCAACATCATCACCAACAATTATGTAAACGCCTGATTACACACGTGGTGGTGAACACGATCGTCTACATAGGAAGCAAAGCACATTCAAAGGTAAATCTACATGATCGAGGAAAGTCAAATGAAATAGCATTGGTGATATGGAAACAATCTGGAGCACAAAAATATAAAGGAAATGCCAAAAATCAAGATTCTTTCTGAAATGTGTTCCCAACCCACTTCTAGCACACTGTGATGACATTAAAATCTAAATAAAATAAAAGAGATGATAGAAGTGCGGTGAAGAATGCTACGCACGTGAAATTCACTGGCAATAATCCTCCATCTCTTCAAGTTTGCCTGTAACACTCACTTCTTCATTGCAATTATTGTTTCATGAAACCAAGCATTTCTTTGTTCTGTATTTTCCTTGCACCGTCTGTAATTCTACCGTCTGTAATTAAAAAAGTGTCCATATATTACTGAATTGTTTTTGTCTTGCAATTTGGCATGCTGTGTTGCCCGCATTATCTCTAACACCAGTGTTGACTCCCCAGGACAACAGCAGTCTGACTACAGACTCGTGGTTCTCACTGCAAGCTACGTGCAGTGGTGTCAGGCCTCGTTTGGATGCGATATCACAGTCAGCTCCTTTCTCCAGCAACAGCTTGACAGTGTCGAACTTTCCCTGCTGGCATGCCATAAACAGAGCAGTTTGTCCAGCTGTGTCTATTATGTTAATATCAACACCACTATTTATCAGCACCAGCGCCATATCAGCGTGTCCATTGTAAGAAGCAGCATGGAGAGGTGTTCTGCCGTCCCCCATTGCAATGTGTGGGTCAGCACCTTTTTCCAGCAACATCTTGACAGTGTCCACCTTTCCCTGCCAGCATGCTTTGTACAGAGCAGTTTCCCCAACTGTGTCTGTTGTATTAATGTCAACACCACTGTTGATCAGTATCAGTGCTGTGTCAGTACGTCCATATTGACATGTTATGTGTAAGGGTGTGATACCGTCTTTGTTTGTAATGTGTAGATCAGCTCCTTTCTCTAGCAACATCTTGACAGTGTCCACCTTTCCCTGCCAGCATGCTTTAAACAGAGCAGTTTCCCCTACTGTGTCTGTTGTATTAATGTCAGCACCACTGTTGATCAGTATCAGTGCTGTGTCAGTATGTCCATTTAGACATGTTATGTGTAAGGGTGTGATACCGTCTTTTTTTGCAATGTGTAGATCAGCTCCTTTCTCTAGCAACATCTTGACAGTGTCCACCTTTCCCTGCCAGCATGCTTTGTACAGAGCGGTTTTCCCTACTGTGTGTGTTGCATTAATGTCAGCACCACTGTTGATCAGTATCAGTGCTGTGTCAGTATGTCCGTATTGACATGTTATGTGTAAGGGTGTGATACCGTCTTCGTTTGCAATGTGTACATCAGCTCCTTTCTCTAGCAACATCTTGACAGTGTCCACCTTTCCCTGCCAGCATGCTCTAAACAGAGCAGTTTGCCCAGCTGTGTCTGTTGTATCAATGTCAGCACCACCGTTGATCAGTATCAGTGCTGTGCCCGTTTGTCCATTGTGACAAGCAGTGTGTAAGGGGGTGATACCGTCTTTGTTTGCAATGTGTAGATCAGCTCCTTTCTCTAGCAACATCTTGACAGTGTCCACCTTTCCCTGCCAGCATGCTTTGTACAGAGCAGTTTCCCCAACTGTGTCTGTTGTATTAATGTCAACACCACTGTTGATCAGTATCAGTGCTGTGTCAGTATGTCCATTTAGACATGTTTTGTGTAAGGGTGTGATACCGTCTTTTTTTGCAATGTGTAGATCAGCTCCTTTCTCTAGCAACATCTTGACAGAGTCCACCTTTCCCTGCCCGCATGCTTTGTACAGAGCAGTTTCCCCTACTGTGTCTGTTGTATTAATGTCAGCACCACTGTTGATCAGTATCAGTGCTGTGTCAGTATGTCCATTTAGACATGTTATGTGTAAGGGTGTGATACCGTCTTTGTTTGTAATGTGTAGATCAGCTCCTTTCTCTAGCAACATCTTGACAGTGTCCACCTTTCCCTGCCAGCATGCTTTGAACAGAGCAGTTTCCCCTATTGTGTTTGTTATATTAATGTCAACACCACTGTTGACCAGTATCAGTGCTGTGTCAGTTTGTCCATTTAGACATGTTTTGTGCAAGGGTGTGATACCGTATTTGTTTGCAATGTGTAGATCAGCTCCTTTCTCTTGCAGCATCTTGACGGTGTCCACCTTTCCCTGCCAGCATGCTTTGTACAGAGCAGTTTTCCTTACTGTGTCTGTTGTATTAATGTCAGCACCACTGTTGATCAGTATCAGTGCTGTGTCAGTATGTCCATATTGACATGTTATGTGTAAGGGTGTGATACCGTCTTCGTTTGCAATGTGTAGATCAGCTCCTTTCTCTAGCAACATCTCCACAGTGTCAATCTTTCCCTGCCAGCATGCTTTGTACAGAGCAGTTTTCCTTACTGTGTCTGTTGTATTAATGTCAGCACCACTGTTGATCAGTATCAGTGCTGTGTCAGTATGTCCATATTGACATGTTATGTGTAAGGGCGTGATACCGTCTTTGTTTGCAATGTGTAGATCAGCTCCTTTCTCTAGCAACATATTGACAGTGTCCACCTTTCCCTGCTGGCATGCTTTGTACAGAGCAGTTTTCCCTACTGTGTGTGTTGCATTAATGTCAGCACCACTGTTGATCAGTATCAGCGCTGTGTCAGTATGTCCGTATTGACATGTTATGTGTAAGGGTGTGATACCGTCTTCGTTTGCAATGTGTACATCAGCTCCTTTCTCTAGCAACATCTTGACAGTTTCCACCTTTCCCTGCCAGCATGCTTTGAGCAGAGCGGTTTGCCCAGCTGGGTCTGTTGCATCAATGTCAGCACCACTGTTGATCAGTATCAGTGCTGTGCCCGTTTGTCCATTGTGACAAGCAGTGTGTAAGGGGGTGATACCGTCTTTGTCTGCAATGTGTAGATCAGCTCCTTTCTCCAGCAACATCTTGACAGTGTCCACCTTTCCCTGCCAGCATGCTTTGTACAGAGCGGTTTCCCCTACTGTGTCTGTTGTAATAATGTCAACACCACTGTTGATCAGTATCAGTGCTGTGTCAGTATGTCCATTTAGACATGTTATGTGTAAGGGTGTGATACCGTCTTTTTTTGCAATGTGTAGATCAGCTCCTTTCTCTAGCAACATCTTGACAGAGTCCACCTTTCCCTGCCCGCATGCTTTGTACAGAGCAGTTTCCCCTACTGTGTCTGTTGTATTAATGTCAGCACCACTGTTGATCAGTATCAGTGCTGTGTCAGTATGTCCATATTGACATGTTATGTGTAAGGGTGTGATACCTTCTTTGTTTGCAATGTGTAGATCAGCTCCTTTCTCTAGCAACATCTTGACAGTGTCCACCTTTCCCTGCCAGCATGCTTTAAACAGAGCAGTTTCCCCTACTGTGTCTGTTGTATTAATGTCAGCACCACTGTTGATCAGTATCAGTGCTGTGTCAGTTTGTCCATTTAGACATGTTTTGTGCAAGGGTGTGATACCGTATTTGTTTGCAATGTGTAGATCAGCTCCTTTCTCTTGCAGCATCTTGACGGTGTCCACCTTTCCCTGCCAGCATGCTTTGTACAGAGCCGTTTGCCCAGCTGGGTCTGTTGTATTAATGTCAGCACCACTGTTGATCAGTATCAGTGCTGTGTCAGTATGTCCATATTGACATGTTATGTGTAAGGGTGTGATACCGTCTTCGTTTGCAATGTGTAGATCAGCTCCTTTCTCTAGCAACATCTTGACAGTGTCCACCTTTCCCTGCCAGCATGCTCTAAACAGAGCTGTTTCCCCAGCTTTGTCTGTTGTATCAATGTCAGCACCACTGTTGATCAGTATCAGCGCTGTGTCAGTGTGTCCATTGTGACAAGCAGTGTGTAAGGGGGTGATACCTTCTTTGTTTGCAATGTGTGGGTCAGCACCTTTCTCCAGCAACATCTTGACAGTGTCCACCTTTTCCCTCCCGCATGCTTTCAACAGAGCTGTTTCCCCAGCTTTGTCTGTTGTATCAATGCCAGCACCACTGTTAATCAGTATCAGCGCTGTGTCAGTGTGTCCATTGTGACAAGCAGTGTGTAAGGGGGTGATGCCGTGTTTGTTTGCAATGTGTGGGTCAGCTCCTTTCTCCAGCAACATCTTGACAGTGTCCACCTTTCCCTGCCAGCATGCTTTGTACAGAGCAGTTTCCCCTATTGTGTCTGTTATATTAATGTCAACACCACTGTTGATCAGTATCAGTGCTGTGTCAGTATGTCCATTTAGAAATGTCTTGTGTAAGGGTGTGATACCGTCTTTGTTTGCAATGTGTGGGTCAGCACCTTTCTCCAGCAACATCTTGACAGTGTCCACGTTACACTGACTACATGCTTTGTGCAGAGCGGTCTCTCCATACACGTCTCTCTTATCAACATCTACACCCTTGATGATCAACATCTTCACCAAGTCGTTGTTTCCACACAAAGACACAATCTGCAAAGGAGTGATATCTTCAAACTTTGCAAGTTCCATGTCAGCCATTTTGTTCAACAATGTTTCCACAGTGTGAATGCGTCCCTGTAGACATGCTAATAGCAAATCATTTTCTTCATTTGAATCTGGTCGTTGGGAGTCACGATGTGTATTTACCAAATAAGACGCTACATCTGTACGTTTGTTGTTGAATGCTTCATGCAATGGTAGTCGCCCGTGATTGTCTCTGATCAGTGGATCAGCTCCTTTCCTCAGCAACATCTTGACAGTGTCCACCTTTCCCCATTGGCATGCGTGGAAGAAAGGTGTTCGTCCGTAAGAATCTCTCTTATTAGTATCAGCTCCTTTGTCGAGCAACATCAATGCAACATCAACGTTTCCATTTCGTGAACAGGCACAGTGGAGTGGGAAGAGGTTGTCTTTAGCCTCAGCCTCAACATCAGCACCAACATTCAGAAGCAAAGATACTATTTTGACGTGACCCATCCAACAGGCCCAGTGCAATGCACGGTGCTTTTCACCAGTCTCTGCCTCAACATCAACACTGGCATCCAAAAGTAAAGAGACCACGGTTTCGTGGCCCATTAAACACGCATGGTGTAAAGGACGAAACTTCTCGGTGTCCTCTGCTTCGGCACTGGCTCCTGCCTGCAACAGGGTTGCCACTACCGCTTCGTAGCCTTTCATACAAGACAACTGCAGTGCTGTAAAGTATTCTGGTTGCCGCTGCTCATTAGCACCAAAAATATCTGACAGCATCTTCCGTGAGCTCTCTCTTTCTTCATGCTTTAATATCGAATGAAAGAAATTAAACTTAGCCGGTGTGTCCACGGCTGCCCCCTCATCAATCAGAAATTCGAGCATTTCATTGTTTCCTTCTTCGCAGGCTGTGTGCAGTGCAGTCTTTTCAAGCTTGTCTTTAGCCTCTATTTTGGCTCCTTGCCGAATCAAGGCCGTTGCTACTTCTACATAACCATGAAAGCATGCAATGTGCAAAGGTGTTTTTCCGTCATTCTCTGACGCAGTAGGATCAGCACCACTTTCCAAAAGAATATTCACAGAGCAAAGTTGCTTGGATATGCATGCAGTATGCAGTGGAGTATCACCGTTTGAGGTCCGTTGATTAACTGCAGCTTTGTTGTCAATTAGCAATTGAAGAATATCAAGGTGACCTTTACTTGCAGCAAAGTGGACTGCTGTCCAACCACTCTTCTCTGCAACGTCGACGTCTGCCTTTTTCTTCAGAAGAAGGCGTACAACTTCCACCCATCCCATCGAACAGGCATAATGCAGCGCTGTATACAAACACGCATCCTTTGCATTGATGTCTGCTATCCAGTCTAGTAATAACTCAACCACCTGCAAGTTACCACTCTTGCTGGCAACATGAAGAGGAAGATTTCCGTAAAGGTCCTCAGACATGGCGCTTACGCCACGCTGGAGTAATTGACGTAGATGGTGTACATCACCTCCCTGAACTGCGTTCATTAATTCCCCAGTCAATGCTTCGGCATCCTGATTAGACAATGGCGTTGAAATGAAAAATATGTCATCTTTGAAAATGTCCTTCAGGGAAACATTAATGTCAACGCTCTCGGCAAAGTCTCGACAGCATTTGGGAAACATGTGTTTGCTTGTGTCCACGTCAAGAATGTCACGCACAACGGATGATGTAAGTGTTTTCCCAGCTTCCTTTGTGTGTTTGTGGAGCAGTTCCTTCTTCTCGGAGTCTGTCGGTGTTTTTGACTTTTCTATTTCTAGTATGGGTAAGTTTGAAACTATATGCTTAGAGTTACATTTTGCTTTGAGACCAGCGATGACTGTGTCACGAATGGTAATGACAGCAATGCATTTGTTCTGCTTACAGAATTCTCTCAGCAGTGAAACTGCATGTGACCATTCCTTATATCGTTTATACAGAAACTCTTCATCCCCAAAAATGTCCTCCAACAGGATTACCTGCCTGCGGTCCCCTCCCACGTGATGTCTGAACTCCTCGTAGCGGTGAAGAACGAGGGGCGTCCTGTCCTGCTGCTGGTAGTGACGCAGTAAGGCCGTGGCGATGGAAGTCTTACCGCTATCGGCAGGTCCTGTGATGAAGAGCAGTCCGCTGTCTTCCAGTAGCTGCAAGGCGTCCCTGTAGGCTGGGGTAGATGTGAACAGGCTGGCTTCGCGGTTGATCTCCGCTTTACTCTGGTCTGAACAACAACACTAACTTGTAAAGCATCAATAAAAACGAAGGCTTTTCGCCTGTGAGAAAAACAAGTGTGTTAAGATGATGATGATGATGATGATGATGATGATGATGATGATGATGATGATGATGGTGATGGTGATGGTGATGATGATGATCATTAGCATCAGCAGCATCATCATCAGCAGCAGCAATTTGCATTGTTGCCTTTTTCTTATGTCAACATTGATATTCTTTGAACAAAAGTCAATAGATTGATACCAGTTGAAAGATATCATATGCATAACATGGGTTTTTTCTCATGCAATGAAGAAAATGGCAAGAATCACCTTATTATTTCTGTTTTACATCCTTTCGCTCAAGTAAAAGGTCTTCTGAAATGTCTGCAGGAAGGCATGATCAGAACATAAACATCGCCTTCAGCAATTAATAAAAGCAGAATCTAACCCAAAGTCTATTGATTACTTTTATTGACGCAATTAAAGCATCTTTTGAGCGTTGGTTTAACGCTCTTTATTACAATTTAAAGGCACCATGTGACACATGTGAACACTCCGAACGTAAACAAGTCATACTACGAATTCTATAAGAAAAATATCAGTTTGACTTTTTCTTAGGAATAACATTTGTTTTATATACCTATTTTAATAAAAACATTTTACCATGTAAAAGTATAGAAAAAGGCCACTGTTCACAATTTCGCCCCAAGCCCTTCCTTCCACATGAACTCGATCCCATACTCACCCTAAGGCTGTGATGTGCTGTGTGTGTTGAGGCCAGGACACCTTAAAAGTATGTGACGTTTCAAAAGTCAAACATCAAATAAGAAATCGATGTTCTATTTCTGCTGGCTAGTCTCACTCTGCTGAGTGCTATGACTCCCGATTCTACTGATAAGTCAACTAGCAATCAATCAACCATAAAGACAAACAGAAATCACCTTTAATTTGATTGTATCCAGTGACATCATCCATTGTGTAGTTGGTGCGATTGTCCACAATGTCGCCGTACATCCTGTCATCACGAATCGGATAGTTTGCCATACTGCCTGCGAGGTACATGGAGTTGACCGCATCGTCGGGGAAATCTGTTAGAGCAATACACAAAACACAATTCTCCAAAAGGCTTTTCAAACGTTGTTGCCCTTTGTGTTAGATTGTTCGTGATCCTGGTGAAGCTTTTATAAGCGAAAATGCGTCCTGTAGTGTGCTGTCCTTGTATCGGCGAGTACAGATTGTGTTAGTTTGTTCGTGATCCTAGTGAAGCTTTTATAAGCGAACATTCGTACTGTAGTGTGCTGTCCTTGTATCGGCGAGTACAGATTGTGTTAGTTTGTTCGTGATCCTAGTGAAGCTTTTATAAGGCCAAAAAAAAAAATTGTCTGTTTAGGGTAACCCGACCGACCCTATCGATTTGGCGCCGACCCAAAAACTTTTTTTTGATTTCAAAAAAAAAGAAGAAAAAAAAAGAGGTAAAAATGCTAAAAAGAGACATTTGGCGTTTCTTTCTCTCCCTTTCTCTCTGTTTTATTTATACGTTAGTTTTGAAACATGTATTCATCAAATATAAGAAGTGAATGTTCAGCCAACATAGCATTTACACACACACACACACACACAAAAAAAACAAAAAAAAAACCTACCCTACTTTTTTTGGTCATGTTACCCTAAACAGACAATTTTTTTTTTTGGCCTAAGCGAACATTCGTACTGTAGTGTGCTGTCCTTGTATCGGCGAGTACAGATTTCTTTTGTTTCTTAACTTTCTCTAAAAGATGTTTATTTCCCCCTTCTTGATCTCAATGCCAGGACACGAGATTACGTAGCCAGTCGGAGGAAGGCCTTGCTAGGTCTGACAGAAATAACGTAAGCAGTGCATCAAAAGATGGTGTGATTTATTTGTATGGAAGAAAGTCGTTGGAGTTATGTTCAGCCTTTTGAAAGCAACTCCTAACTGGCATTTACTTTCATGTCCGATAATGGCTGTGGTGTTGTTCTTTATTTCATTACATCTGAACAAGTGTTTCAGTTCATAATGGGAAAGTGTAATTTAAAAGTGGGAGAAAAAATGAGCCAGCCCAAATACCTTTGAACCTGAGGTTGTAGGATTTGGAAACAGATGTAGACTACAGGGTGTGGACTTGTATCGTTCAGTTTCGCTGTCTCGAGAAGGTCACCGTGTGCACTTGTCTGATTACAGTATGTAAGCACTATCAAAATGCAGTTCCACAATGTTCTCGCACAACAATAAGAATTGATTTTTATGTATGTAGTTTCCTCCGTTCAGTTACGGAAAAAGCACAGACCATTGAAAAACGAGCCGCAGTTGTTCCCCTTGTTCCCCTCACTTAAAGGCACAGTAAGCCTCCCGTAAACCATCACAGAGCTCCCCGAGCGTCTACATACAGTACAAGCATACTTCCATTTAAACGCTCACCGAACGGGAACATCCTGGCTGCTTTCTGTCGAGCGTGAGAAATGTTCAAAGAATTTATTTTTGTGGACTTGGCCCTTACAACAATGGCGCCTCGTTTTGGAGCTGGACGGCTGTGATGAATATCCCGGAAATCACGCCCGGACAGTAAGCCTCCCGTAAATCATCACAGATACTGTCAGGCTTTTACACACACTACAAACACCCTTACATTTGAACGCTCACCAAACGGGAACATCCTAGGTGCTCTACGTAAAGAGCGAGCAATTTTTAAAGAATTAATTTTGCAGATTGTCTCGAACACTTTTTGGACCCATCCTGAACTCAGGTCAAACATGAGTTACTTCCCTTAAACTGGCGATAGCCGTGGATCGATGATTATCAGAATGTTTTTGGACCGTGGTGCGTTTTTGCGCTAGACCTAACTTTTAAAATCTAAATAATAAATTGACAGCTTGTTACACAAACATTCTTTAATCATAAAAGAATTCTTTTTTCATCAAGACAAGATCAGTGCAATTCGAAGTTGTGAAAGTTTGAAAAAAGAAAAGCCCGGCAGCAGGGTCACGCAAGGGTCGTAGCAGACGACGCCGGGTTTACGCGGCATATCGCCGTTCCTCTCAACAGTGAAAAGCCATCGCTAGAGTTCTTGTGAACCACAGCCGTTTGTTTCGTGCATAAAAACGTGCTATTGTAGATAAGCTCACATTGAGTCGCATTCAAATGACTAACTGACGACTACATTGTAAACAAGAGGCGAAGCCTTCAAGGCTCACGTAAGAAATCGACAAACAGTAACACAAACTCAATCACTCCGTCACACACACACACACACAGTAAGCATAGGTGGCACTGACAGTGTCACTGTGCAAGAAAGCGAGACACTAGATCTAGATCTGTCTGTCTGCATGTAGCCTACTTACAGACACGACTGCCAACTAGTCTCGGCCCGCTCAAAATAACAATGACCGAGACATTCCTTCGCGTGACGTCTAACCCTCTTACGCCATAATGTGACGTCTTCAAATGACGAAATGTTAAAGTTTCTACCACAGACATACACACGCACGCACGCACATACGCACGCACGCACGCACGCACGCACAGACAGACAAAGTTACGATCGCATAGGCTACACTTACGTGAGCCAAAAAGGGAAACTGGATCACACGGGTTCACGATGGCTCAGGGGTAAGATAAACCACGCAAAAATAAATTCTTTGAAAATTGTTCGCTCTTTACGGAGGGCACCTAGGATGTTCTCAATCGGTTAGTGTTTAAATAAAAGGGTGTTTGTACTGTGTGTAAAAGCCTGACCGTATCTGTGATGGTTTACGGGAGGCTTACTGTGCCTTTAAGATACCTTGCTACTTGGTGTTATCAGTTTGTGTTTGTATTGTTGGTTTTTTGCTTCTGCTTGTTTGTTTTGTTGTTGTTGAATTGCATTTTGATAGTGCTTACGTACTGTCATCTGACAAGTTCACATTGTGCCATTTTAGAGACAGCGGGACTCATTTTCTGAGCTTTCTATGAAGCAAGACCAAATTTACGCAAAGAAACTTTTTTTTATCACACATGCATTGACAAAGGCAAATGAACTTGTTTCATTACATGCATAATATGCATTTCAAGGCAACCAAACAACCGTTTCCTTGATGATTTTAGTTTTTGAAAATGTATAATTTCGTTGGTTTGTGAAGAAAAATCAAACAATAGGGAAAACAAGTCGCGTAAGGCGAAAATACAATATTTAGTCAAGTAGCTGTCGAACTCACAGAATGAAACTGAACGCAATGCAACGCAGCAAGACCGTATACTCGTGGTCCACCGCTCACGGCATAGGCAGTGAAATTGACAAGAAGAGCGGGGTAGTGGTTACGCTATGCTGCATAGCACGCTTTTCTGTACCTCTCTTCGTTTTAACTTTCTGAGCGTGTTTTTAATCCAAACATATCATATCTATATATTTTTGGAATCAGGAACCGACAAGGAATAAGATGAAAGTGTTTTTAAATTGATTTCGAAAAAAAAAATTTGATAATAATTTTTATATATTTAATTTTCAGAGCTTGTTTTTAATCCGAATATAACATATTTATATGTTTTTGGAATCAGCAAATGATGGAGAATAAGATAAACGTAAATTTGGATCGTTTTATAATTTTTTATTTTTTTTTACAATTTTCAGATTTTTAATGACCAAAGTCATTAATTAATTTTTAAGCCACCAAGCTGAAATGCAATACCGAACCCCGGGCTTCGTCGAAGAGTACTTGACCAAAATTTGAACCAATTTGGTTGAAAAATGAGGGCGTGACAGTGCCGCCTCAACTTTCACGAAAAGCCGGATATGACGTCATCAAAGACATTTATCAAAAAAATGAAAAAAACGTTCCGAGATTTCATACCCAGGAACTCTCATGTCAAATTTCATAAAGATCGGTCCTGTAGTTTAGTCTGAATCGCTCTACACACACACACACACACACACACGCACGCACACACACACATACGCACATACACCACGACCCTCGTTTCGATTCCCCCTCGATGTTAAAATATTTAGTCAAAACTTGACTAAATATAAACAAGTCGCGTAAGGCGAAAATACAATATTTAGTCAAGTAGCTGCCATTTTTCAGCAAGACCGTATACTCGTAGCATCGTCAGTCCACCGCTCATGGCAAAGGCAGTGAAATTGACAAGAAGAGCGGGGTAGTAGTTGCGCTAAGAAGGATAGCACGCTTTTCTGTACCTCTCTTTGTTTTAACTTTCTGAGCGTGTTTTTAATCCAAACATATCATATCTATATGTTTTTGGAATCAGGAACCGACAAGGAATAAGATGAAAGTGTTTTTAAATTGATTTGGACAATTTAGTTTTGATAATAATTTTTATATATTTAATTTTCAGAGCTTGTTTTTAATCCAAATATAACATATTTATATGTTTTTGGAATCAGCAAATGATGGAGAATAAGATAAACGTAAATTTGGATCGTTTTATAAATTTTTATTTTTTTTTACAATTTTCCGATTTTTAATGACCAAAGTCATTAATTAATTTTTAAGCCACCAAGCTGAAATGCAATACCGAATCCCGGGCTTCGTTGAAGATTACTTGACCAAAATTTCAACCAATTTGGTTGAAAAATGAGAGCGTGACAGTGCCGCCTCAACTTTCACGAAAAGCCGGATATGACGTCATCAAAGACATTTATTAAAAAAATGAAAAAAACGTTCGGGGATTTCATACCCAGGAACTCTCATGTCAAATTTCATAAAGATCGGTCCAGTAGTTTAGTCTGAATCGCTCTACACACACACACACACACACACACGCACGCACGCACACACATACGCACATACACCACGACCCTCGTTTCGATTCCCCCTCGATGTTAAAATATTTAGTCAAAACTTGACTAAATATAAAAAGGAAGCAGAGATAACTGTATTAAAACTAACATCATCTATTTTCAAAAGTGTTCAAAGCCTATACACTAATAAACTGTCAGTCAATCAATCAATCAATGAGTCTTATATCGCGCATATTCCGTGGGTACAGTTCTAGGCGCTCTGCAGTGATGCCGTGTGATATGAAATTTTATACGGCCAGTAGATTGCAGCCATTTCGGCGCATATTTACCTTTCACGGCCTATTATTCCAAGTCACACGGGTATAGGTAGACAATTATTAACTGTGCCTGAGCAATTTTGCCAGGAAAGACCCTTTTGTCAATCGTGGGATCTTTAACGTGCACACCCAATGTAGTGTACACGGGGGGAGGTTCGGACACCGAAGAGAGTCTGCACACAAAGTTGACTCTGTGAAATAAATTTCCGCCGAACCTAGGATCGAACTCACGCTGACAGCGGCCAACTGAATACATATCCAGCGCGCTACCAACTGAGCTACATCCCCGTCCCAATAAACTGTCAGTGCCGAGAACTGTAATGAGTGAGTACCAACCTGAGAAACAAAAGGTCAATCTTCATTCATTTCAGGACGTCTTAGTGGTTAGGCTGCCGTTAAATCCACAGCTGCCAGCAGTGTGGTCTCTTCCAGAAGGTACCCGAATGATGTTTACCTTTGCCAATGGCAACAGACATGTCACAGCGCTCTTCATGACTAACAGGACTCGTATTCAGTGACAGTTCTACTCATGCAATGATATCAAGCAACGACCTTCACTGCACAACAGGTCTTTCTTATCACGAGCTCGTATGCAAAGAAATGTAAAACAACAAACGCATGAATACTCCACTACGCATTACCACAGATTATAATTTGAAAAGGTTCTATTGTAACACTAGTGGGGACGCTCATTTTTTTCTTTGACAACTCATACAAGTTTGTTTTGCATACAGTGCCGGTGGTGTGTTGACATAGAACGAGACAGGGATTAGCAATACGGACAATTATGAATATACTACCCGTCAAAAACAAACTAGGCAGATACGTTTTAGTACCGATCTTTATGATGGGGCCGTTTATTGTAAAAACCATTTGTATGACAGGAAAGGTCATCCCTTCCTTTATAATATTAATCAAACAGATTGATTTTACATATAAATGGTAGTGTCTATATACAGTGGAACCTACAACAAAGACCCCCCCTCCCCCCCTCCCCCCCCCACCCCCACCCCCCCCCCCCCCCCGCCCCTCAATCATGATTATTCGTTCCCGCGTTAAAATCGACATAACATCAGAACTGCTAAAACGCAACAAGTATTGCATGTCATTGGAAAGGACAATCAAATTTGTATCCAAAACAGTCAGTTTTGTTCCCTTATCTTATATTATGGCATGCTGAACGGTGTAGGTGTCATTCCTCTCAGGAGTCACTGTTTTTGAAGCCGTTTAAAGGCACAGTACGCCTCCCGTAAACCATCACAGATAGTGTCAGGCTTTTACACACAGTACAAACACCCTTCTATTTGAACGCTCACCGAACGGGAACATCCTTGGTGCCCTACGTAAAGAGCGAGCAATGTTCAAAGAATAATTTGCGGATTGTCTGGTAACAAAATCAGACCGTGGTGCGTTTTGGCGCTTGACTTAACTTTTAAAATCTAAATAATAAATTGATAGCTTGTTACACAAACATTCTTAAATCATAAAAGAATTCTTTTTTCATCAAGACAAGATCAGTACAGTTCGAAGTTTTGAAAGTTTGAAAAAAAGAAAAGCCCGGAAGCAGGGTCACGCAAGGTCGTGGTTCTCGTAGCAGACGACGGTTATGCTATCGCCAGTTCCTCTGAACAGTCAAAAGCCATCGATAGAGTTCTTGTGAATTGCAGCCGTTTGTTTCGTTTAGATTCAGAGGTACATAATAACGTGCTATTGCAGATAAACTTACAACGAGTCGCATTGAAATGACAAACTGACGACTACATTGTGAAAAAAAGGAAACTGGATCACACAGGTTCACGATGTCTCAGGGGTAAGATAAACCACGCAAAAATAAATTCTTTGAAAATTGCTCGCTCTTTACGGAAGGCACCTAAGATGTTCTCAAGCGGTGAGTGTTTAAGTGAAAGGGTGTTTGTACTGTGTGTAAAAGCCTGACAGTACCTGTGATGGTTTACGGGAGGCTTACTGTGCCTTTAAGTGGGTAGTGAAACAAAAAAGGCACATTTCAGAAACTCCTCATCGCATTGCCTTCAAATGTTCGGTGAGTTGTGGTAACACATGCCGTAAAATACACACGGAATCGTATTTCATTTGAGACATTACTAACCCTATTATGCGA
Organism: Littorina saxatilis; assembly: GCF_037325665.1. NCBI lineage: Eukaryota > Metazoa > Mollusca > Gastropoda > Littorinimorpha > Littorinidae > Littorina > Littorina saxatilis. Next base: position 20,468,884 of record NC_090260.1, on the reverse strand, counting down.
CATGCCAGAAAGAATTTTAAAATTGTCTGTAGGTCTTTGCGGACTCGATTGAGAGAGAAAAAAGGTGTATATTTTAAGAACATTAAAAGATGAGCCACTTTCTTAATGTTCATGTACATCCTTATTTAGACATTAGTGCTATGGTTATTCTAAACGCGAGAGTAATCTGTAAGAATTAGGCTCTTGCATACGTGGACAGCAGATTGACAAACCTACGCCTGGAAAGCTCACTGCTGACAGGCGCCGTTTTGGAAAGTTTTCTGACGATTTTGACCTTAAAATGTTCAAGTGACATTCGTTGTACTGTAATATAGAAACACATGCAATGATTTGCTCAAAACTTCTCCGAAAATTTACCAAATAATTAAATGAATTTTAATCAGCTAGCGGTTTGTTTCGCCCAGCTCTCCTGTCAGGAGTACTGACTTCTGGTCGTCGATCGTCATTATTTACACAGTTATTATAGATACCCATTCGTCAAAGCAGATTATGACCGTTGGATTGAGGAAGTCAAACCTACAGTCTAGCTTATTCATGCCAAATCCGTGCCATACAGGGCTGAAACGCTTCGCATAACAGAAACAAACATGATGCCCCTTGGAGGATATCACGGTCTGCAATGACTGCCAAACACAGCATTCAGACTTGAAAATAGAACGCTCAAACACTTATTCTAAGATCTTCCTCATGTATGTTGGGATCTATTCAACTCCCAAAGCGAACTCTGTAACTCTCGGCTCAATTTCTAATCTGTATCTCTAGGAAAAGCGCATGAAGTACTCAGGTTCGAAAGTTAGGAAGAAAATTATGACTCACACAAAAAGGCGTCGCAATGAGAATTACAGTCTGGGATTCCTACTCAAAACAGCCGTTTTCAAATTGAGTAATTCAGCGCTGAAAGGTTTATTTTAAGGTATTCCTGGTGTGTGGTCACATAATTACAACCCCCAACCTGAACTGCATAGTTTTTTTAATTTTATTTTTTTACCTATTATCCCTTTAAAGGGCAATTTAAAGCTTTGAAATTCTGTCTCTTAAAGGCCCACTCCGCTTCCCGTAAACCATCAGCTTCTGGTCACAGACACTGTCAGGCTTTTACTCACAGTACGAATACCCTTTCGTTTAAACACTTTCCGCTAGAGAACATCCCATGTGCCTTGAGCATTTTTCAAAGACTTTATTTTGCGTGGCCAGCCGGATTTACTTCAAACCAAATCGGAAACCTCGTTTTGGCTTCAGAACTAAATTATAAAATCTAAATGATAAATTGACAGCATGTGCGACAAACATTCTTTAATCATCAAAGAATTATTTTTTCATTAAGACAAGATCAGTACAATTGGAAGTTTTGAAAGTTTGAAAAAAGGAGCCCGGAAGCTTGTCTTGCAAGGTCGTGTTTGCCCTAGCAGACACATTTTCTGCATGTCGCCAGTTTCTTTAAATGGTCAACCGTGCCACACGCAGTCGTTTGTTGCATTTTAGATTCAGAGGTACACAATGACGTGCTATTATTGCATGTACAGCGAGTTGCACTGAAATCATAAAATGACGACTTAATTCATCACGTATGTTAAAAAGGGAAAGTGTGTCACACGGGTCCCCGATAGCTCAGACGGATCATCTTTATTGTTTTAAACTCTTTCTTGCATGTTACATAACAGCATAACTAAAGTCTCAAGTGACTTAAGATTCCGTGAGTATTTTCCGACATGTGTAAGCACAAAACCCCGTAAGTTTGAAGTTAAGTGGTTACAAAAATGTACCGTGTTTGCCTCATTACTCGCTAAAACGGCTTTAAAAACCGCCTTTTGCAGCATCTGAGAGGAATGATACCTACACCGTTCAGCATGCCATAACGTCATTGTTAGACAAGATAGGGGAACAGAATAGACTGTTTTAGATACGAATTTGATTGTTCTTAACACTTACATGCAACACTTGTTGTGTTTTAGCTTTTCTGATTTTATGTTGATTTTCACGCGGGAACCTTTCTCTTGCGAATTTTGTTTTTTTGGGGGGTGTCTGTGTTGATGGTTCCACTGTATAGACACTACCATATCTGTAAAAGACCGGCACGGTTGGCCTGGTGGTAAGGCGTCCGCCCCGTGATCGGAAGGTCGTGGGTTCGAACCCCGGCCGGGTCATACCTAAGACTTTAAAATTGGCAATCTAGTGGCTGCTCCGCCTGGCGTCTGGCATTATGGGGTTAGTGCTAGGACTGGTTGGTCTGGTGTCAGAATAATGTGACTGGGTGAGACATGAAGCCTGTGCTGCGACTTCTGTCTTGTGTGTGGCGCACGTTATATGTCAAAGCAGCACCGCCCTGATATGGCCCTTCGTGGTTGGCTGGGCGTTAAGCAAACCACAAAAAAAAAAATATCTGTAAAAAATCAATATATTTGCTTGATATTGTATAGGAAGGGATGACCTTTCCTGTCATATAATTAGTTTTACAATAAATTAAACAAGTCCGTAAGGCGAAATAACAAGCTGTCGAACTCACAGAATGAAACTGAACGCACTGCTTTTTTCACCAAGACCGCATACTCGTAGTTTCGTCAGTCCACCGCTCGTGGCAAAGGCAGTGAAATCGACAAGCCAGAATAGTGCGGTAGTGGCCGCGCTGAGCAGGATAACACGCTTTTCTGTATCTCTATTCTTTTTAGCTTACTGAGTTTGCTTTTAATCAAACATATCATGTATATTTGTTTTTGGAATCAGGGCCGACAAGGAATAAGATGAAATTGTTTTTAAATCGATTTCGGAAAATTAATTTTAATCATAATTTTCATATTTTTAATTTTCAGAGCTTGTTTGTAATCCAAATATAACATATGTATATGTTTTTGGAATCAGAAAATGACGAAAAATAAGATGAAATTGTTTTTGGATCGTTTAATAAAAAATGATTTTAATTAGAAGTTTCTGATTTTTAATGGCCAAACTCATAATTATTTTTTATGCCACCACGCTGAAATGCAAAACCAAAGTCCGGCCTTCGTCGAAGATTGCTTTGCCAAAATGTCAATCAATTTGATTGAAAAATGAGGGTGTGACAGTGCCGCCTCAACTTTTACCAAAAAAAACGGATATGACGTCCTCAAAGGTATTTATCGAAAAAATGAAAAAAAAACTTCCGGGGATATCATTCCCAGGAACTCTCATGTCAAATGTCATAAAGATCGGTCCAGCAGTTTATTCTGAATCGCTCTACACACACACACACAGACACACACACACACACACACACACGCACACACACACACACACCACACACACACACACACACACAGAAACACACAGAAACACACATACACCACGACCCTCGTCTCGATTCCCCCTCTATGTTAAAACATTTAGTCAAAACTTGACTAAATGTAAAAAGGCTCATCACAGTTATCTGCACGTGAACGCATCTGCCTAGTTTTTTGTAATTCGTAGTATAAAGCTGTGTACGAATACGAATTCCCATACCGCTTTTATTTCGGTATTCCTTGGGTCATACCGATATTTTTTTTTACCGGTGTAACAACATTGTAGTACGATATTCTTGCAATGTATCTATCAATCAATGCCGTGAAGCCATACATAGCTTTCTTTCTTTATTTATTTGGTGTTTAACGTCGTTTTCAACCATTCAAGGTTATATCGCGACGGCCATACATAGCTCCAGACTGCTCAATTTATATTTTCTTGAGAGAAATGACGCAGTCTTTATGTTCTGTCTGTCTTCGATGATGCTCCCTGATCTGTCAAAATGTCACCAACGGGGGAAAATGCACGCTAAATTTAGAGTTGGAGTCTAGCTCAAACAACGTCCGACACACACACACACACACACACACACACACACACACACACACACACACACACACACACACACACACACACATTCCTTAGAAGAGAGAGACAGACAGACAGACAGACAGAGAAAATCAAATACTTGGAAGCGGAAGATTTATCAAGCTGAGAAAAGAACATCGAAATGTGACGTAATGTCTTCCGCCTATCAAAATTACGTACTTTTTTGTTCCTAACACCAAACTGAAGGTTGTACTGAAGTTTACAATTAAAGGGGAATTTCATTCAATACATTTCTTAATTTGAGCATATTTTCAAAAAAAAAACATAATAAAACTTATGTTTTTTTAATCAGAAAATGATTAGGAATAGAGGAGTATTCATTTATGAGTTGTGCTTTGAGTTAAAAGAAAGTGCAAAATCGGCCAGTTTTCTTGATTTAAACACTACACAACTGTAAACTTTTGGATTCAGGAAGTAATAACGAATCCAACAATAACACTTTTCTAGATTAAAACCATTTTTTTTTTAAAGTCATATTTGAATGTATATTCCATTGATATTTTGTTTAATGTACCAAGCTGAAATGCAATTCCATAGTCTGGACAGAACCAAAGACTGTTTGGTAAAAATTTTGAAAAATTTGATTTTTAAATGCAGCGGGCACATTCTTTTATTTACCTAAACTTTTAGAAAAACACAAAAATGACATCATCAAAACGCGCTATCATACAGGGTGGGCCACAAAAAGAGGGACAAAATCAAACTCTCATATTTTCTAAGAAAATAATTGTTTCTTTCTGACCAGAATGTCCTTTGTTGTTGTTAACCGCACTACCAGTGTTTCTGAACTTATCAACCAAGCGTGTGATAGTATGACGATGTGGTATTTTCTTTCCAGGGTGTTCGCGTCGAAACTGTCTTTGAACCAGAGTAGGCGACTACAGTTCCACACTCTTGGTCCTCTCTTCGACGGAAAAGTGATCGTAGGGGTCCATTCTTCTGTCAGATAAAACTTACAGGTCTTCTGGATATATCACCTGAAAATCAGAAAGAAACAATTATTTTCTTAGAAAATATGAGAGTTTGATTTTGTCCCTCTTTTTGTGGCCCACGTCATCCAGCAGCGCGGGGCCTGGATTGAACATGTCATCAATTACTGACAAGAGCAACCAAATGTTCTTCGATTTCGAAATGCTTTGGTACAATAAAAATGTAAGATGTTGTCCACATCTGGTGAAAAAAATCTTGCGAAAACTCTTGTATTTGTAGAAACTATTACAGTTTCTTTTTGTCCCTCTTTTTGTGGTACACCCTGTAGATCGGAGAAAAACGGCACACGAAAATGTCCTACAGAATGCCCATGTTAATGTTCACAATGATCCATAGAGTAGTTTTTTAGATATGCTTTCCACACACACACAGACACACAGACATACACACATACACCCACACCCACCCACACACACGAACACACACACACACACACACACATACACACACACACACACACACACTCACACTCACACACACGCACACATTCACACACTCGCACACCTCCCCTCCGCCCTCGTTAAGTCATTCCAATATTGACTGAATCATGGTAAATGGAGCGAGGGCACACGAACAACGAGCACTGTCGTTACAGATTCTACGGTAAGCGATACCCCCTAATCCCCAGTGTCGCGCCGACACCCCTTCCCCCCCCTCTTTTCCACTTCGTACGGTAAATAAAAGAATACATACCCCTAGCTGAGCTGTCGTGGCTCGGAGAAGTTGTGAAGGAAGACGGCATCCGGTGTTCTAGTGTGACCCTGAGGAGGGCAAATTTAACCTCGCACGGATCGAATACAAAATGTTTTACAAAGCAAAAGGTGCGCGGACTTAGAGCACATAAAAGCTGTCTTCAGCTGCATGGTGTTCATTACGGCAGTATCTGATGGTTTGGTTCACTGCCGGCCAAGCAATAAAAGAGGGAACAATCAACGTAGAACTTAAGGTTGTAGTGACCATCAAACTAGTAACCCTTCTCCCTTTGCTCATTACATTTAGTCATTTTTTGACCAAATGTATATCCGTAGACTGGCAATCGAGAGGGGGTAATGTGTATGTGTGTTTGATGACGCCACATCCAGATTTAAAAAAAAGTTGAGGCTGCACAGTGGTGACTGCATTTTTCTACCAAACCGACTGAAATTGTTGTCAAACATTCTTTGTCATAAATTAGTGTTTATTCAGTGTACCGGAGACACTAGGACACCCCCCAAAATCAAATTTGCAAAATCAAATTTGCAGACACTGAAATACACAAAAATCCAAATAAGCAAGAGTGACCCAAGTGGATCTCAAATTGAAGAACAACTCATTTTCTACCCATACAACTTGTGCCTAGCAGTGTTGTTTTGCCATTTTGAAGGAGACAGGTGTCAGCCTCGTCAGAAGCCGTAAAAGGCCTGTTTTGGCGTAATTGGTTTGCTGCAAATTTAGTTCCTTGTGTACATAATATCGAGACAGCTAACAATGTTTCTCGAAGGGGTGGGGGGGGGGGGGGGTAAGCCAGGACTCGTTCTTTATTAACTCTTTTTCGTGCAATTTTGATGTTTAGGTCGACAGACTGACTAAATGTTTTGAGACATCCCTCGACATCAGAATATCCGGGCCTGATATGGATGGTGATTGAGACTGCTAAGATCAAGTGGATGATGACGCGACCGAGCCAACGATCGGACGCCAACTTGGTATGAATGATGAGCATAAGAGAGAAACTATCATCAAGGCATTCCTAAAATGCGCCGTCATCCATGCTTTGGGTGGGTCTGAAGAAAACTAGAACTTATATATAATGGTTTCGAGAAGACGATGCGGATTTACTGTCCAACAGTGGAGACGAACTCCAGTAACACACGCCGTATAAATAGTTACATCGTGTTTTGGGAGCACAACACAAAAGTTATGGGTCGCACTAGCTCGTGGGCAAAAACTTGAGGTGGGTGGCTGTATATTTGTTGCTCAGAGAGACGCCAAACTTCTTGCTCTTAACTGTTGGTAGATGAAGAATGTTCAGTGTGTATTTGTCTTTGAATCCACGATACTATATTTGCTTAAATGTGATTTTAACCGTTGCTTCAGCTTCATCAACTCTCTCGGGTACTTATTGGGACGTTTGACTTTTGCACGCGGCCCACGTATGCAGTTTGCACATACTGTAATGTTATTAGTAAGCTACAATATATCAAGGATCATGTGGTTTTCGTGTGTCTTACACAATTCAGGTTTTATGACGTTTTGTAGTATGATACCCACACATGAGTAGGTTACAGAGCGCACAACAACTGCAGGAAAGGCTTGTTACGACACGCACTTCACTCATGTTACAGAACGCACTCCCACAGAAAACCATTTTGTCAAAATAAGATCAGAACTAACCACTTTTACACGACCAAAACGTGAGTAGATAAGTGTAAAAAGCTGACACTGAGACCGTGCATGTTGAAAAGACCAATGCTTTATTTCAGCAAGTGTTTCTTCACCATTGGAATGTGCTTACCCCATGGCACGGAAGTTCCTTTGCCACAGGACAAATTCGGCCAATCTAGAGGAATATTGTAAAATCATTTTCAGGCCAATATGTAATGACTGAACAAAGTTTAAGGTGAGGGAGGGGGCCGGGTGGGTGGTGGTGTACGTGAATTATTGCAAGGGTACGCCTCTCAGAGAAGCCTTACATTTGCCT
>NC_090260.1:20348850-20458850 GCF_037325665.1 Littorina saxatilis | reverse complement strand
TAACTATTTATACGGCGTGTAACAGTGAAACTGAAAATAAAATGTGTCCGTCTCCATACAAGATATTGCCCATCCTAGACACATTACCCCTGGTTTCGTTGGTTCACCTTTCAAATTAACCTTTTGCAAAATTATTTCACAGAAAGCTGTGACATGTAATTTTCATCTTGAACCGCTGACTTTGGTTCTACATAGCGAGTCGGTAATCTTTTTTCATCTTTCATTTCAGTTATGAAAAATTTCTCAAAAAAACAGAAGCAAACCGAATACTTTCTTGGATGTCCATTGTAAATGAAAGGACTCAAATGGCCAAATATTGGTATCATCCCAGTCTGTCCCATCAAGGTCTGCATTGTCCACAGTCTGCCGCAGCCTAGTTTGCCGAAATGTCTAGTGGCAAAAATGGATTAGTATACATGGATATAGTAGAAACAGCTGTACACTGCCACTGGAAATACCTGTCGCTGACGTTAAAACAATATCATATTAAAAGTCATGATTCTATTAACACTAGCTGTCTGTAATCAAAGTTAGGAAAGACTGACATCAAATACATATTCAAGTATATGCGGTAAGCACTCCGCCACCCAATTAACACACACACACACACACACACACACACACACACACACACACACACACACACACACACACACACACACACACACACACAAACACACACACGCACACATTTCAATCAATTTGATGGAAAAATGAGGGTGTTGCAGTGCCGCCTCAACTTTCACAAAAAGCACGATATTACGTCATCAAAGACATTTATAAACAACTCGCGGAAGACGAAATTACTACATTTAGTCAAGCTGTCGAACTCTCAGAATAAAACTGAACGCACTGCATTTTTTCAACAAGACCGTATAGCATCGTTAGTCCACCGCTCGGGGAAAAGGCAGTGAAATCGACAACCCAGTATAGCGCGGTAGTGGTTGCGCTGAGCGGGATAACACGCTTACCTGTACCTCTATTCTTTGTAACTTTCTGTGCTTGTTTTTAATCCAAACATAACATATCTATACGTTTTTGAAATCAGGTATCGACAAAGAATAAGATGAAATAAGTTTTCAACTCGATTTCGGAAATTTGATTTTAATCATAATTTTTATATTTTTAATTTTCAGAGCTTGTCTTTAATCCAAATATAAAATAAGTATATGTTTTTGGAATCAGGAAATGATGAAGAGTGAGATGACATTATTTTGTGGTCGTTTTATGCAAAAATAATTGAAATTACAATTTTCAGATTTTTAATAACCAAACTCATCAACATATTTTTAAGCCTCCAAGCAGAAATGCTATACCAGAGTCCGGACTTTGTCGGAGATTGCTTGATCAGAATCTCAATCAATTTGGTCAACAAATGAGGGCGTGACAGTGCTGCCTCAACTTTCATTAAAAGTCGGATATGACGTCATCAAAGACATTTATCGAAAATATGAAGAAAGAAATTCTGGGGATATCGTACTCAGAAACTCTCATGTGAAGTTTCATGAAAATCGGTCTACACACACGCACACACAAACACCACAACCCCCATCTCGATTCCCAGTCTTTGTTAAAACATTAAGTCAAAACTTGAGTAAATGTAAAAATAAACATAAAAATATGTATGGGAATATCATACTTAGTAACTATCATGTAAAGTTTCATGAAGATCGGTCCAGTAGTTTTCTCTGAATCGTTCTACACACACACACACACATATATATAGAAGACGGCGGTATTCGCGCGTACCACAGGAGTGGATGAAGTTAGTTAGTTTATAGTTGTTGCTTTTGGGGTCCAGCGGACCATATAGGCCAAATCAGGACCTCACTGATACGAGAAGAAGACTAAGACTCTCCTGATTACTGAAGTGAGTCAAAAAGCAGAGTGCCGTCAATATTAATCGGTTTATTCTAGTCAGTCTCTATAGCCTTAACTACGCACGTGATTTTCAGACACGACAAGAGCCGTATATACTTCTTGACAAAAGGTATATATGCCAACTTGGGAGGTGTGTATCAAGTTACGCCTTGATGATTGATTGAGCTTTGTACGACGTGCACAATGGCAAGTCTATTCAGGATTGTTAATAACCCGCGACGAGCCATTCCTAACGGCAATTTTGCGGGCCTGCCAAGACGCGAATCTTTTTTGGCTGCAGCGCAATTAGGCAACAAAGAGTAGAGACAAGTAGGGTTTATAAATGTTGTACATGTACTCCACTCAACCATTGTCTCGCCCTTACCTAACCGTATATATGACAAGACTCAACTTGCAGCCGAAACATTCCTCCCCTATAAACATACTTTCTTTTCATCCACAACAAAAAGCGCTGGCGCTAGGACGTAATACGATAATCAGCTGGGGTTTATCCTGACACATCCGTGTAATCATTATTTGTTCACACACACACACACACACACACACCACACACTCAAGCACACACCACACACACACACAAACACACACACCACACACACACAAACATTGACACACACACACACACATTGACACACACACACACACACACACATTGACACACCGGCACACACACACACACACACATACACACACACAAACACACACACACACTGACACACCGGTGCACACATACACACACGCACACACACACACACACACACACACACACACACTAACCGGCCGCGCGGCTATATATAAAGTTGCGAGTCAAAGGAGAGTAAATTATTAAAAGAAAAAATACATACATTATGTTAGTAAGGCAAGACTATTCACGTTTTGAGGGTAACTTGATGCAGTGACACACGTCAGGTCGGAATCCTGTTGGTTCAGTAGTAATCAGTAGTAGTGTCACGAACCGGCCATGGCAACATTTTTAGGATTTCGGGATCAGCATTTCAATTATGATACTGATATAAAAAGATACTGGATAAAAGAATAATTAATGAAAGAAAGCTACTCACTGATGCAACTCTATAAATACACACCCAAGCAGTGACTAATAAATGACAGACACAAACCTATGTTACACGATAGGAACACTTTAATGTTCCTTTTTGTATGGGAAATTTTCTCGCTCGCCACACCACATCGCACAATGAGCGAATAAAATGCCGGCATAATCATGCATACAACGACCGATATAAGTTTTTGATTGTTCATTAAAATATTAAATAATCAGCAATTATCACAGTCACAGGCGCGACTGCCTACGCTACACACACTGAAAAAAAAAATGCATTGACTGTGATACATTTAAAAGCGCCCTAGAATAATCATTAGCCTCCAGGTATGTGGGATAGCTAATACATGTATGTATACTAAGGTATATCATTCATCCTCTCATTCATCAATATGTTCATATGATCATGTGCCTGTTGATAATGCTCTGATCTTAACACAAAATAAACTGTTTTCTCCAGAGATCTGTTGCAAGATCTCTTGGTTTCTCTACTCTATAAGGTTGGCTGTTTTGTTTTGTCTCTCTATTTATTTGTGTTTTGGTAGACCGGGGTAGAAAGATATTTTACTCATAAAATGTAACGCCGATTTCAATTGGACACCGTCAAGTATCTGTCTAATGAAATACAGTGTAACTCTGGGCGCCATTTTGGGGTATCATTTTGGTGTGCAAAGCAAATGGCTTACAGAAGATTGAAGTGGATATGATATAAAGCTTGAACGTAAAGTAATCAAACGGTAATGACTTAATTGAGTGATCTCGGGCTGACAAAACATGTGTGCGCATGTCTTATTTCTGTCATTAATGTTGGTACACACACACACACACACACACACACACACACACACACACACACACACACACACACACACACGAACATCCATACCCTGACATTCACACACGCGAACGTATAAGCACGCACGCACACACACACACACACACACACACACACACACACACACACACACAAGTGTGCGCGCACAGGACTTCTAAGACTGAGTGCAGACGCACTCCATTCCGAGTTTGGGCCAGTTCATAAAGCGAGAGAACATCGTGGTTGCCCGCCACGCTCTAGCAAGCCAAGTAGGCCTACAACTCTTTTTTACACCCCCGGTATAGGGGTGTGTATAGGTTTCGCTCGATGTGTTTGTTTGTTTGTTTGTTTGTGTTCGCATATAGATCTCAAGAATGAACGGACCGATCGTCACCAAACTTGGTGAACAGGTTCTATACATTCCTGAGACGGTCCTTACAAAAATTGGGACAAGTCAAACACACGGTTAGGGAGTTATTGGTGGATTAAAATTATACAAGGACTTATAGAGGGACATCTTCATGGTCAAAGGGAAATAACCATTCTCACTCAGTCACTGCCACCAACTGAGAAGGTTATTTCCCTTTGACGGGGGTGTTTTTCCTACCTCGTAGGAATTTCTTGTTTTTTTCATAAACACCCCTCAGGAGTACGCGACGGTATGGATACCACTACTGAAAAACATCAACAATAACCACATAAATACAAGTACGCAAACATATTTGTGGTATCATTTTCACGTTTGTATTATTACTGATGATTGATGATGATGATGATGATGATGATGATGATGCTGATGATGATGATGATGCTGATGATGATGACGACGACGACGATGATGATGATGACGACGACGATGACGACGACGACGACGACGACGATGATGATGATGATGATGATGATGATGATGATGATGATGATGATGATGATGATGATGATGATGATGACCACGATGACCACGATGACGACGACGACGATGACCACGACGACAATGATGATGATGATGAATCTTTAATGTACAAGGATAGAGGTTTAGGACTACGCCTTTTCCTACAACCTGTCATTACATCTAAATAATACAAAATTACAAGAAATCACAAACAAGCTTATCGATCAATCGTTTATCTTCAATCATCAGTTTATTGTCTGTTGGTATCTTGTTGGTTCACTTTGAATACAAAGGTCAAAGTAGTTGTGCATGCGTTTCTTCTACATATTAGTGATTAAATATTCCATTAACTCACATTTTCTTTAGTCAAGTTTTGACTAAATATTTTAACATCGAGGGGGAATCCAAACGAGGGTCGTGGTGTATGTGCGTGCGTGTGTGCGTGCGTGTGTGTGTGTGTAGAGCGATTCAGAATAAACTACTGGACCGATCTTTATGAAATTTGACATGAGAGTTCCGGGGTATGAAATCCCCGAACGTTTTTTTCATTTTTTTGATAAATGTCTTTAATGACGTCATATCCGGCTTTTCGTGAAAGTTGAGGCGGCACTGTCACGCCCTCATTTTTCAACCAAATTGGTTCAAACTTTGGTCAAGTAATCTTCGACGAAGCCCGGGGTTCGGTATTGCATTTCAGCTTGGTGGCTTAAAAATTAATTAATGACTTTGGTCATTAAAAATCTGAAAACAGTAAAAAAAAAAAAAAAAAATTTAAAACGATCCAAATTTACGTTTATCTTATTCTCCATCATTTGCTGATTCCAAAAAACATATAAATATGTTATATTCGGATTAAAAACAAGCTCTGAAAATTAAATATATAAAAATTATTATCAATTTTTTGTTTTCGAAATCAATTTAAAAACACTTTCATCTTATTCCTTGTCGGTTCCTGATTCCAAAAATATATAGATATGATATGTTTGGATTAAAAACACGCTCAGAAAGTTAAAACGAAGAGAGGTACAGAAAAGCGTGCTATCCTTCTCAGCGCAACGAATACCCCGCTCTTCTTGTCAATTCCACGGGCACTGCCTTTGCCACGGGCGGTGGAGTGACGATGCTACGAGTATACGGTCTTGCTGCGTTGCGTTGCGTTCAGTTTCATTCTGTGAGTTCGACAGCTACTTGACTAAATATTGTATTTTCGCCTTACGCGACTTGTTTATTCTTGTTTTGTAAGGTTAAAGGCACAGTAAGCCTCCCGTAAACCATCACAGAGCTCCCCGAGCGTCTAAATACAGTACAAGCATACTTCCATTTGAACGCTCACCGAACGGGAACATCCTGGCTGCTTTCTGTCGAGCGTGAGACATTTTCCAAGAATTTATTTTCGTGGACTTGGCCCTGAAGAACAATGGCGCCTCGTTTTTGCGCTTGACCTAACTTTTAAAATCTAAATAATAAATTGACAGCTTGTTACACAAACATTCTTTAATCATAAAAGAATTCGTTTTTCATCAAGACAAGATCAGAACAATTCGAAGTTGTGAAAGTTTAAAAAAAGAAAAGCCCGGAAGCAGGGTCACGCAAGGGTCGTAGCAGACGACGGCCCGGTTTATCAGTGCAAATCGCCGTTCCTCTCAACAGTCAAAAGCCATCGCTAGAGTTCTTGTGAACCACAGCCGTTGTTTCGTGCATAAAAAAACGTGCTATTGTAGATAAGCTCACGTCGAGTCGCATTCAAATGACTAACTATGACGACTGCATTGTGAAAAGGGGGAAAACTGGATCACACGGGTTCACGATGGCTCAGGGGTAAGATAAACCACGCAAAAATAAATTCTTTGAAAATTGTTCGCTCTTTACGGAGGGCACCTAGGATGTTCTCAATTGGTGAGTGTTTAAATGAAAGGGTGTTTGTACTGTGTGTAAAAGCCTGACCGTATCTGTGATGGTTTACGGGAGGCTTACTCTGCCTTTAAGAGTTGACCTGTTTCGGATTTCTTATTCAAAATTCATTTTTTTCACACAAGAGAAAAACTCCTTGAATTCAACACATTAGGGCTTTATAAAAGACAAATTCAAATAACAATAAAGGTGTCTTGATTGGCACATTGCAGAAAACACCTCAGAAAGTGGTTTTACTTCGGCATTTTCTTTCTTATGCAGCAGGTACATATACATTTCACAAAATAAATCATTTGTGTGTGCAAATGGAAAATTATTCTGCATTTACTTTGCTTAAGTAAACGCGACCAATGTTGTTATATAAGATTGATATTCTAATGCAGCACAACATTAAGAGTACGCAAGACATTAAGAACAAATAAGCTTTAATATATTGGTAACAAACAAACAAAGTCCTGTCTGTTATCTATTTGACAATCGTGAATGTCCTCACTCAGGTTTCGTTCAAGTCAATGTTGGGGTCTGCCCACGCCCAGCTCGGGGATTGTCATGTGACCTTTTGATCGTGTACTTAATACGCACTCCCCCCCTCCCTCACCCCTGCCCCCGATCCCCACCCCCTAAACTCAGTAGCCTATACCTGTTCCCTTTTTAGCATAGCCAGGTTAAGTGTTGATTTCATAGTGTATCACGCGTGTTGTGTGGCTTTTTACATTTAGTCAAGTTTTGACTAAATGTTTTAACGTAGAGGGGGGAATCGAGACGAGGGTCGTGGTGTATGTGTGTGTGTCTGTCTGTCTGTCTGTCTGCGTGTGTGTAGAGCGATTCAAACTAAACTACTGGACCGATCTTTGTGAAATTTGACATGAGAGTCTGGGACAGGCTGATCTTTCTTAACCCAGTGTGGGATTTTCAGTGGGGCGACCACCCCCAACCCAGCGCGTCCCCGGGTGGCGGATAGGGGAACGGTCTTCAGATATGGAGATCAGCCGCTTGCGGCCGCGGACCAAACTGGCTCCGGGTGGGATCCCGGAAAATCCTCCCCCCTGTGCTCTCAGGGTAGGACGTACGGGCCATGAGCTAAGGGTGAGGTAACCCCGACAGAAAACCCCGAATGCTGAAGACGGAGGACCCGGGCCGCACGGCGCATTCTAACAAACCACGGGTACACGCACTTACGCAAATGATGACACAATCAACCAGCACAGATGGAAATGGCGCTCGCCCATTGAGGACCCCCCAGGGTGGAGCAGCGTCGGGTCCCATGCCTCAAAGGGACCCAGCCCCAACTACTGGAGGTCCCTCCCGTCCGTCTTGTCACGCCAGGGGACGCGGGAGGAAAGTGACTGGCACCACCACAACCAGGAAGAAACCCAGTCAGCAGCGACCTTTTCAGGTCATGCACTGGAACGCAGAAAGTATCCTGAACAAGAAGACAGAGTTGGAGCATATCCTGCATGAGAAGAACATCAACATCTGCTGTATTCAGGAGACGCACCTGACACCCCAAAAGTCCTTCAAAGTGAGAGGCTACCAATGCCTTAGGTCCGACAGAACAGACCGAAGCAAAGGAGGAATCCTGACCCTCATCAGGAACAACATCAATGCCTGTTTGATAGAAACGCACATGGAGGACTCCGAATATCAGGTGATTCGAATCCAGACGAAGACATCAGAATTCCATCTTGTCAACTTCTACTGCCCCAATGATAGACACCTCGCCCTTGACACGATCCCCGCAAAGGCCTCCAACTTCATTGTGGTGGGTGACTTCAACAGTCATTCACAGAGTTGGGGATATGACCACCTGGATCGGAGAGGAGAAGAGGTGGAGAACTGGCAGGACGACAAAGGTCTCATCCTTTTGAACAGTCCCTTTGACTGCCCTACATTCTACTCCAGAAGATGGCACACTACATCAACTCCTGACCTAGCCTTCTGCACGGAAGACATGCACCAGCTAACCAGCAGAGAGGTCGGAGAACAGCTAGGTGGAAGTGACCATCGGCCAGTCTTTTTGACCCTGGGCATGGAGTCCTGCACTGAAGCTTCCTTCCCACGGTGGAACTACAAAAGAGCGAACTGGTTCCTCTTTAGACACCGCACCAGCGAACTCACCAAAGACATCAGAGTCGAGGGTCGAGACATCAATATGGTGGCAAAGGACTTCAATATGAGCATCCTCAGAGCAGCGCGTGAGTCCATTCCCAGGGGTGCCAGGAGAGACTATAAGCCCTACTGGAGCAATGAATTGCAGGAACTGGATGATGATCTGGCAGACGCCAGAAGGGAAGCAGAAGTCAACCCGTCACAAAACAACAACATCCGCCTCCAGGAAGCCAAAGCCAAATTTCTCAAAAAGAAGCTACAGGCAAGACGGAGAAGCTGGCAAGAGAAAACAAGCTCTCTGAACCTTGAGAAGGATGGCAGAAAGCTCTGGAGGCTCACCAAGCAGTTGAATGATGAGAACACCAGCAGAGGAAAGATCACATTAGAAGAGAACGGGAAGGTGCTAACTGGAAAGCATGCTGCCAACCAATTTGCTGAAAGCTATGCAGCTGAGAGCAACCTCCATGTTAGCCCCGAGAAACAGAGAGAAGCAAGAAGAGAGAAAAGAGAGAGACCTGCCAGACAGTCGACAGTGGACGCCATGAGTCAACCACTCACACTCCACGAGCTGCACTCAGCTCTGAAAAAGTCAAAGGCGAAGAAGTCCCCTGGCCCAGACGGCATCACCAACGAGATGCTAACCCACCTTGGCAGTGCAGCAGAGAACAAGCTACTCGAGGTCTTCAACAGCAGCTGGCAAGAAGGATCGCTATCACAACTCTGGTGAGAAGCGTTCATGATCCCCATCTTAAAAAAAGGGAAGGATCCAAAGAAGGCCACCAGCTATCGCCCAATCAGCCTCACCAGCTGTGTTGTGAAGACCCTGGAGAGAATTGTGAACGAGCGCCTCAGGTGGTACCTGGAATCCAGGAACCTCCTCGCCCCTGAACAAGCTGGATTCCGACAGTTCCGCAGCACTGAAGATCAGGTCACTTACCTGGCGCAAGAAGTTGAAGATGCCTTTCAGGAACAGAAGCTGGTCTTCGTCACCTGGATAGATCTTCAGAAGGCCTTTGACAAGGTCTGGAAAGATGGACTCCTTGTAAAACTGCTGAGGAAAGGCGTGTCCAGCAACATGTACCAGTGGATTCGCTCTTACCTCTATAACCGCAGGGCAAGAGTTAACGTCGACCAGACCAAAAGCAAGAAGTTCCTCCTTCGTCATGGCGTCCCTCAGGGCGGAGTCCTCTCCCCCACACTCTTCCTTCTCTTCATCGACGATCTGGTGTCTGAGATGCCCAAGGGGATCAAAGCTGCTCTCTACGCAGACGATCTTGTGATCTGGTGCAAGGAGGAGCACGCAAGTACTGCCACCTACAGAATGCAGCAAGCGGCAGATAGGCTGAACGCATGGGCAGAAGATTGGTGCGTCTCCATCAACAAGGAGAAATCCTCCACCACCCTATTCACACTGTCGCCAAAGCAGAAAGCCGGAACCATTAGGCTTGGTGGAACTCCTCTGAGAGAGGATGAAGAAGCAACGTACCTTGGTGTCACCTTTGATAGACGGCAGACCTGGAAACCACACATTGCACAGGCAGAAACGAAGGCCCGGCGCAAGCTAGCCATACTCAGGAAGCTGGCAGGTACCACCTGGGGAGCGAACGAGAAGATACTGAAGACAGTATACCAGGGAACAATCAGACCCCACCTCGAGTACGGCTCCACAGCGTGGTTAACCTCAGCCAAGACAAACCTGCAGACCCTTGACCGTGTGCAAAACCAGGCCCTCCGACTCATCACCGGTGCAATGAAATCCACGCCCATCAAGGAAATGGAGAAGCTTACCACCATCCAACCCCTCTCTCAGAGAAGAGAAGCCAAGACTATGGTACAGGCCGAGAAGCTCAAGTGCCTACCCGACCACCCCATGAAGCACAGACTGAGCAACCTCACCAAGAACCGGCTTAAACGGAGCAGTTTTGTACACGAGAGCAAGAGACTTTCTCGACAGTACAGGGAAGTCCTTCCACAGATCACTCTACCTCTGACTCAAGAAGAAGAGGAAACCCCCAAGGCAACAGAGAAACCAGGCATCCAGATCTGCACCAGTGTTCCACATGTTACCTCAGGAGAAGATCAGAATGACACAGCTCGACAGGCACTCACCTTAGCCCTGATCGACGAACAGTACCCAAAAGAGGCGTGGATCCATGTATACACCGATGGATCAGCAACTAACGCCGTGCTCAATGGAGGTGCAGGCATTCTCATCCAGTTCCCTGGGGGACATACAGCTACATCCAGCGTTGCCACTGGCAAACACTGCACAAACTATAAAGCAGAAACAGAAGCTCTCATGCAGGCCGCCTCCTTGGTTCAGGACTCCGCAGACCCTTGCTACCAAGTTGTCTTCCTCTCGGACGCCCTTTCAGTCCTTCAGGCCCTAGAGAACGACAAACTCCCACAGCTGGCCAAAGCTTTACAGATGGTCAGACAAACCAGAAGAGTTGTCCTCCAGTGGATACCAGCACACTGTGGGATACCAGGAAATGAAAGGGCAGATGAGCTGGCAAAAGAAGGAGCCGTGGAAGACCAACCTGAAAACAGTGTCAGCTTTAGTGAGCAGAAGACAATCATCAAGGCATTGATGAGGCCAAGGACAAACAGAGATGACTACCACACAATGTCCAGAGAGCAGCAAGTCAACCTCATCAGGCTGCGTACTGGCCACAACAGGCTCAATGCTCACATGAACCGAAAGTTCAAGCTGGCGCCATCACCAACCTGTGCCTGCGGTCAAGAGGACCAAACAGCGGAACACATCTTACAGCGATGTCCCTTACTAGATGAGGAACGAAAAGAAGTGTGGCCGTCACCAACTCCCTTGCAGACCAAACTATACGGCAGTCGACAGGAGTTGGAGAAAACGACAACATTTATCACCAGTGCTGGACTGATTGTGTAACCTCTGCGAACGCCAAGAAGAAGAAGACATGAGAGTTCCTGGGTATGAAATCCCCGAACATTTTTTTTCATTTTTTGGATAAATGTCTTTGATGACGTCATATCCGGCTTTTCGTGAAAGTTGAGGCGGCACTGTCACGCTCTCATTTTTCAACCAAATTGGTTGAAATTTTGGTCAAGTAATCTTCGACGAAGCCCGGACTTCGGTATTGCATTTCAGCTTGGTGGCTTAAAAATTAATTAATGACTTTGGTCATTAAAAATCTGAAAATTGAAAAAAAAAATTTTTTATAAAACGATCCAAATTTACGTTCGTCATCTTATTCTCCATTATTTTCTCATTCCAAAAACATATAAATATGTTATATGTGGATAAAAACAAGCTCTGAAAATTAAATATATAAAAATTATTATCAAAATTCAATTTTCCAAATCAATTTTAAAAACACTTTCATCTTATTTCTTGTCGGTTCCTGATTCCAAAAACATATAGATATGATATGTTTGGATCAAAAACACGCTCAGAAAGTTAAAACGAAGAGAGGTACAGAACAAGTCGCGTAAGGCGAAAATACAACATTTAGTCAAGTAGCTGTCGAACTCACAGAATGAAACTGAACGCAATGCCATTTTTCAGCAAGACCGTATACTCGTAGCATCGTCAGTCCACCGCTCATGGCTAAGGCAGTGAAATTGACAAGAAGAGCGGCGTAGTAGTTGCGCTAAGAAGGATAACACGCTTTTCTGTACCTCTCTTTGTTTTAACTTTCTGAGCGTGTTTTTATTCCAAACATATCATATCTATATGTTTTTGGAATCAGGAACCGACAAGGAATAAGATGAAAGTGTTTTTAAATTGATTTCGACAATTTAATTTTGATAATAATTTTTATATATTTAATTTTCAGAGCTTGTGTTTAATCCAAATATAACATATTTATATGTTTTTGGAATCAGAAAATGATGGAGAATAAGATGAACGTAAATTTGGATCGTTTTATCAGTTTTCAGATTTTTAATGACCAAAGTCATTAATTAATTTTTAAGCCACCAAGCTGAAACGCAATACCAAAGTCCGGGCTTTGTAGAAGATTACTCGACCAAAATTTCAACCAATTTGGTTGAAAAATGAGAGCGTGACAGTGCCGCCTCAACTTTCACGAAAAGCCGGATATGACGTCATCAAAGACATTTATCAAAAAAATGAAAAAAACGTTCGGGGATATCAATCCCAGGAACTCTCATGTCAAATTTCATAAAGATCGGTCCAGTAGTTTGGTCTGAATCGCTCTACACACACACACAGACAGACAGACAGACACACACACACACACACACACATACACCACGACCCTCGTCTCGATTCCCCCCTCTACGTTAAAATATTTAGTCAAAACTTGACTAAATATAAAAACGTGCTATCCTTCTCAGCGCAACTACTACCCCGCTCTTCTTGTCAATTTCCCTGCCTTTGCCATGAGCTGTGGACTGACGATGCTACGGGTATAACGGTCTTGCTGAAAATTTGCATTGCGTTCAGTTTCATTCTGTGAGTTCGTCAGCTACTTGACTAAATGTTGTATTTTCGCCTTACGCGACTTGTTTTGTTTAGAGTGCCTATTGTCTCGTATCAAGTTCGCGTGCCTGTGTGGTAATAACAGGCACGACTTCTAACTGCAAATGGGCGCGTGCCGCACATGTCATGATAAGAACTTAGACCTTGAGTGTTTCACTAGCTAGGTTGGCAAATGATGCAGTGAACGTTGTAAAGTTCTTCCACTGTCACGCCACTGATAGAATACCAGTGCATGTTTTATTTTAGATTCTTCCTGGCTGTTGCATTGTGTCCAGAGCTCTCATTTCTTGTTTTGAGAAATACAGTGCAGTATAAAATTACGGGTTTCCAAGTTCCGTAAAAAGGGAAGTAACCATTGCTTTCCCCGTAGGCATGAAGATACCCATGATTATCGGTCTTGGTTTTGTTGTTTGGTCAAAAGACGATGTTCGGAAATAACTCGGTCGGATTTGTATTGGTAAGGTTGTGTAGGATCAATTGACCAGAGACTGAGGACCAATGGTGGGTAGACCAACATTCAGCTTGCGGTAACAGACTGCCGCCAAGGGGAGATAGTATCGGCGCTTTTGGGTATCCCTTCATACAGACAAAGGAAATTCCGAAGTTCAAAGCCTTATGCCTCGATGTTTATTCCTCCCCCCCCCCCCCCCCCTCTGCTTCTTTCTCTCTGTAAACCTGTAGGGCTAGTTATTTTTCGGTAACTTACCCAACAACCAAAATCACTTACCCAACAACGGGCCTGAATCCTCGATAGCTCATGGGTAGAGAATGTACACATTGTGGATCTACTTTTTGTGACTCAAAAGTTCCGAACACTCTAATGTACAAAATATACATTTCTGGAGCAAACAATACAAACATACCGCATTTAAACCAGCAACTACAGGCTTGAACACATGAATCTCAATATAAAATCCATGAGTTTGGTTGATCTGCCGTGCACAATCGTTTATCACTAGCAACATCCCAAGGCAAGTAACTCTCATACTTTGTCTAGCGAAACGAGTAGTTCCCCTTCCAGATTGCGGCTGCATCGACAAGCAACTGCAATCCGACGGTCAGTTTTTAACAAAAGTTCATGTTATAAACAGATCACACGCATCAAATGCACACATCTAATCAATTTGAAGAACATGCAGCGGTTTCATACACTATTTTGCCCAATAAAACTTAACTTCATACAGTTTTTAACGTTGGAACATGGGTGTAAAACTTCGTCTGCTAGTCCCATTTGACGAAAGAACATTTCCTAAGCGATACGAAAACATGAACAGAACACACACTATATGCCTTTACCGACACAGCAGAATAACAACACAACTGTGTACTTGATTTTAGTCCCAAACAGGGAAACTGACAAGAAGTGTTAACGGAATTGAATGATTTCCACGGAACTATACAACCGCGCATTATTCAATCGCCTGCGCAGGTAGACTGGTTGGGTGAATAGGATTCGATCAAACTTTCGCACAAACACTCCTCTTTTCTTTGAATAACCGAAGAAAGGAGGAATAAAGAGGTAACATACCTCGTCTCAGTGAATATTAAAAATAATGGTCTCAGTTCGCGGTCATGAAAAGGCTCGCTGAAGCTCGCATTTTTTATGATCCGCAAACTTCGACCATTACTTTTAATAATCACTGAGACTCGGCATGTAACCTCTACGTGACCTCTTTGTGACGTATTATCCCATCGAGCACTTAGCGTTTGTAGTTGTGGTTAGTCTCTGTGTTACGTACCTTGGAGCTGCCAGGTTACAATATGCCTGCGTTTGCCTGTATGTGTGAAGCGTCACAGTAAATGAGTGTTTGTGTGTGCAAGTATATGCTATTTTGTTGATTTTCTTTCTTTTGTATTGTTGCTATTTTTACTGTCTGTCGTTGCTAAGTCCATGGGACGTTGGGGGTGGAAGGTGGTGGTTAGGAAAAGCGCATTATGTCCGTGAAAATGGGGGTAAAGGTGTGAGATTTTTAACTTAAGCAGGAAAGGAGGACGATGGTAAATTCTAGTGTAAAATATAGTCGAGTTTTATAGTTGCCTGCCTGACCCGTGAATAACCCTAGGCGCGTCTCGGACATGTCTTGACATGAATTTTAGACCCTGCGTTTTTCACCAGCTGGGTTGGCAAATAATGCGGTAAACGTCTGTAAAGTTATTCCACTGTCGCTGTCACGCCACTGATAACAAACCAGTGCAGGTTTTATTTTAGATTCTTCCCGGCTGTTTCATTTGAGCCCAGAACGCGCGCGTGTGTGTGTGTGTGTGTGTGTGTGTGTGTGTGTGTGTGTTTTTTGCGTTCAGTTAAGAAGGGAAGTAACTTTTTTTGCCCGTGAGTATGAAGACATCCGTGATTATCGTTCTTGATTCTTGCTAAGTTGTTGATGCCCTTGGCAGGCCTAGTTAAGTCGGTGACTGGCCGGTGTTAAAGTTTATTGATTTGAAGAATTATTGTGTTCATTAATGGTTGATTATTCCCAAGATGTCCACTATCTATCTGGTGACGCGAGAGTGTCAAGCTTTCTCAGAACTAACTAAACTTTCTTTTTAACTAAAAGACATAGGCCTATTCTGTTTACGGTCATGAAAAAGATCACCAAAGGGAGAGCGGGAGTGACAGAGAATACAAGTTTTAAATGTATGTATTACGGCTATGCAAAATTAAAAGATCGCTGTTTTCCCATATTGCATTTTCCTCCTATCCATTTACTTGCACCAGTATTGTAAAATCGAATGAGACTCAGTGTGCAACCGCTGCTATTTTATCGTTAACTTTGACATTGTCAAACTGTTGGAGTACTTATCTTCTGAATACGTCAGTGCAAAGATTAGTCAGTCTGTGCAGATAGTGTATTCATTTTGTTTTAATTGTCAAACACAAACACACACACACACACACACAACAACAACAACAACAACAGCAACAGCAACAACAACAACAACAACAACAACAACAAGTACATTGGTGTAGTGGGATAAACAAGCAGTACAAACAAAGCTGTGTTTCTTTTGTTTGTTTTAAAACCTTTGTCCATAAAAACAAAATGCCACTGTTCCTTCATCTTATAACTGATTTTGTACAAAATAATGTCAACTTGAACAAGATGCCTGCAGTTTTTGTTTTCGTATTCAAACAAAACGTAGCGCGCGCGTGTGTGTGATTGGGTGTGTCAGTGCGTGTGTGTGTGTGTGTGTGTGTGTGTGTGTGTGTGTGTGTGTGTGTATGTGAGTGCGTGTGTGTGTGTGTGTGTGTGTGTGTGAGTGACACACAGACGGACAGATACAGAAGGACAAAGAGAAACAGCTACAGAGACAAAGAGAGAGAGAGAGAGACATACAGACAGAAAGGGAAGAGAGATAGTGACAGAGAATATAAGTCATGGTTTCAGGGCAGGTTTTAAAAATTGATGAACTCTGACTTCGCAAAATTAAAGATTATTGTATTCAGTATGCAGTGAGTGGTTTGCTATTAAGGGATAACGAGTGATCTATGCGAATTTGCAGATGCACGATTTTAAACTGGTTGAAACATTATTGCGACACTTTTTCCCACGTTAAAACTTCACATTTCATTCAAACTTGCTCTGCCTTTGAATGCTCTTGACGTGACTATCTTGCACAACTTTTTTGACCAAATAGGTTTTTCACAGGGGCCATATATGACAATTGTTCAAATGAGGGTACCCATAAAATCGACCCGTTGAAAACGTCAGGTAGCAATTACATTTAACAAGTCCACCAAAAAAGTGTCGCTACAGTTTTTGTTTGTTTTGTTTTTTGTCGAGTTTAGTTGTTGATTTCTGCATACGCTTTCGCCTATTAAAGTATGTAATGCCGATTTCGTGACATGACATTTCAGAAAGACACGACGAAAGAGAACTGTAGAGAATGACACAAGGTGTATGGATGGAGACACACACACACAGCCAGCTATACAAACAGACAAATGACATTTCAGAAAGACACGACGAAAGAGAACTGTAGAGAATGACACAAGGTGTATGGATGGAGACACACACACACAGCCAGCTATACAAACAGACAAATGACATTTCATAAACAACGCTCATCGTGGTAATAAGCAGTATGTTTATTGCTGGAAAAAAGCTATAACCCTCACAGCTGGTCAATCTACAAACAATACGCTGGTTTAGTAATAGTGTCCGCATAAACATGTTCATATACAATCAAACAGTGTAAAATAATATACAGTTCCTTGTACTAAACTTAGGCACACTCTGTTTTGACTTAACAGTCTGGCTCGCCATCTGAGATCTGGCCAGGCTGTTACATGAGAAGCTGCATGGACCTGTGGAGGCTCTTCATAAGACCACCAGCTTCATTACCAAAACTGGACTCCAAGTTTAGCCTTGGCGAACGACAAGAAGAAGAAGCTGAGAAAAGACCATCCCTCACCTTGGTCACATGTCAAATATGAACAACCTGGCACGTTCTCGTGAAGATTTGGAATTTGTTGATGGATAAAATTCTTTGAAAGCCACTATTGACTTTTACGACATTAACTCTTTATCATTTAGCCTTATCTGCACAAAGAAAATCTAGACAGTTGAGTTTGGTATGTGTTCAAGTGGAGGGAGGATCTTATCTCTGGGTAGGTCTGAGGTAGTCAGCAAAACTGTTTACATGAGAAGGAGTTTGCCTTTATAAGTAACCTTTAACCCCAAAACAACTCGATACCAGAGAATCATGTTTTTAGGTACTTTGAGCCTTTCTCTTGGTAAATGCTCAGACCTTCAAAAGTAAACTTCAGCATTTTGATATCAGGGAATCACACTATTCAGATAATATCCGCTTTTCTCAGATTGGTCACATAGAGCTTTAAACGTACCATCGTTCCCATGTATACTATCACATAGCTGTCCGTGCCTTGAATGATCACGGTATACGAGCATTCATCCACATGAACAGATACCATAATTAAACATTCTAAGTTCTTCTTGTGCAGAGCGGGATTTATTTTAATGAATGCATTTTGCAGATTGACACTCGTGTCAGTTGTGAAATTAAATCATACATTGAATATAAAATTTAATTTAACTGATAAAGAATTCCCATCCTGCACAGAAAGCAGACAGGAAGTTAACTTTTAATGGAGTGTGTCCAAGTGGCAGGAAGGATCCTCTTATCCCATGTCAAAGCTGAGATGTTCAATCGGATGTTAAGAGTGGTTTCGTAAAAAAGACAAAAACAATGCAGTTCTATTAAAAAAAAGTTTTATCATTTACAAGCTGTGTCCTTCTGCAAAGTTCTTTTCTTTATTTGGTGTTTAACGTCGTTTTCAACCACGAAGGTTATATCGCGACGGGGAAAGGGGGGAGATGGGATAGAGCCACTTGTTAATTGTTTCTTGTTCACAAAAGCACTAATCAAAACATTGCTCATGGGGCTTGCAACGTAGTACAATATTACCTTACTGGGAGAATGCAAGTTTCCACTACAAAGGACTTAACATTTCTTACATACTGCTTGACTAAAATATTTACAAACATTGACTATATTTTATACAAGAAACACTTAAAAAGGGTAAAAGGAGAAACAGAATCTGTTAGTCGCCTCTTACGACATGCTGGGGAGCATCGGGTAAATTCTTCCCCCTAAGCCGCGGGGGGTTCTTCTGCAAATGAAAATGTTGCAACAGTGTCTGTTTTTTGTAACTGAACAACTGATTTTCTTTTAAGTGTTTTATGCCGGGACAAATATTTATTTCGTTACTGTTCACACTTTACGGTGCCTTCACAGAGGTGGCGTGACAGTCCCCAGAACGGAGTTATCCCCCACAATAATGTCTGCGAAAACCTAAGTTCAGTTTAATAAGAAAAATCAAATGAGTAGAAACCTAAATCGTATGCTACCAAGAAAAATAACTTTTCACGATCTTTCTTCTGCTTTGTTTGGCTATAATATTTGTTTTGCATTTATCACATTTTCATGGTTTATGGTTATTCTTTTTTTTTTCCTTTTCTTCTTGTTTGGGCTTAAACACAGACTTCCTAAAAATGAAAGGTGAAAAAAAAGTTTGTCAATACGTTATTTGAACATGAAGTTTTGCTGAAGAACGAGGAACAGGCCTAGGACACATGCACTCTATTTGAAATAACCCCAAAACACGAAAAGTTCTCAATAACAAAGGGGGAAAAAGGACGACCAAATGGTCATGTTTAGAGCACTAAAATGCATTAGACTATAATAAGCGTTTTATCATACACAACAGAAACAAATACGTGAGTATACAGCAACAACAAAACCTCAAGCCAGTAAACTCTAACTAATATCTTAAAACAGCCGTATGTAGTAAGTTTCTGAATAAAAATCAATATATATAAATGAAAAACTGGTTAGGTGCGTTACCCAGGCAGTGGACAGTGAAATTCTTGGATTTCGATCCCGCTGCTGTTTCTCGAGAGAAAGTGTTAATACAGGAGACAAGTTCTTACTTTCTGTAAAAGTAGAATTATTGTTGTAGTTTTACTTGTACAGTGGACAACCCTAACTTTTCTTCGACAAAGGATGTGCTTTCTTTCCCTTTCAGAGAATATGACTGTGACGTCTGTCGGAATCAAGCTAGAAACCTCAGTGATGATCAGATAGAATGGTATCAAAGGAGTTATGTGTGGGTTGAGAGAATTGTATCTTATGTCCGAACATTTGCGGAGCTTAAACGGAATGGTTTAGGGTTAGGGTTAGATACTAAGTCAGTGGTATAAAAAGACTCGACCTATTGGACATACCGTGTTCTTAGAGTGGTGCCAAATAAAATAAAATAGTCTTGTAAATCCAAATGTGTTACTGTCCACACCGTTGGAAAAAGAAAGATATACACATTCAAAACAAGCCATTCAAATAAGATGTATTCCATAGTACAATATGGAGAAGCGTAAATCGTATTTTTAAAGTATATTTGTTGACACAAAAACTGTATTAACACAATAAGATCACATATAATGTTATTGGCTAAATTATGTAACAAATATAGTAATAAAAAACTATCCAGTCTCTGGGAATGTCTTTGCATAGGCTTTCGTCGCTTTTTATAATCATTGTTTTAACACTTATAGAAATCATAAACAACATAAACCACACACGTTTAAATAATTCCATGATACAAGCCAGAAAAGTGCTAAACGGCTAAACGTAAAATATTTCATACATAACCAATATAAATTAACTTTCTTGATAACATTAAAGTATAAGTCAATATGATCAAGCACAAAACAATCAAATAATGTTTTGAATATTTAAATGTTGAAACAAAGGTTAAATACATGCATATAATAAACTCTAAATAATCAAATGATTTTTAATTTTTTTTAAATTTTAAATAAAGGTAATACACATGAGAACAAAAAGCAGCAGAATATTAAACCATTGCAATTTATCTCTATTCATCACTATTCATCTCTAATTCTCTAAACGATAATGAAATACAAAATAACATTCATGAGAACAGCTCTATATTACAAAGTATTCTGGCAGCAGATGTCCACAATCTACTACTCATCAAAAGACACTCGACAAGTGCGTTTTTGTGCAGACCTTTGCACTGTAACAAAGGACAAAACAACACCTGATTCACAAACATTCCAGAGGCTGAAGTCAACGTTGTGTTTTGATGATTTTTTACTATACAATGCAAACAAAATAATCAAGTAAAGAGATGCATTTTTTATTCTTTTTTTTTATCTCAATCATAAGATCAAAACTTCTCTCCAGTTTGTTCCTTTTTGTTGCACAATCAAATAAAGGCATGACGAGAAAAAGAAAAAAGCCAAATAGTCAGCTTCACCTTTACTTGAATCCTCTTTAGGCTGCGAACCACCCGACAAAAAGACCACACACCAAAATGTTGCTGAGTGACATTAACACTGTTTGTACCTTCATGAAGGGTCAGAACATCATGACAAAAACATGGACATAAAACTATACATGGCACTCTTATTCTGAGCACCTTTTTGCAGAGTAAAAACAAATGAACAAAAACGTAAAACTAAAATTCATTTTACAATACAACATATCTTTCTGCAGAACCAAAGCATGCATACAAACCTAACCGGAAAGAAAAGCTTTCAGATACATTATATGGCAAACTAACTCCCCCTCTTACAAAAGAAATATAAGGGTACATAGACACAAAATTAGAATACATCAACATTCTGCATACACTTATTCAGTATGTAAGAAATACAAAGGTCAACACAATTTTGCATGGTAATACTAACATTGTATTCTATCTTCAGGACTAAATTGCATACACAAAATTCGACAAGGCAACATATTCATTGCAATTTCTTTCAAAGCCTATGTGCAAAAAGGTGGACAAACATCATCAAATCGATTTCAGCATTGTGTGTACTATTGTCAAGGTTTATCAGATATTAAGGTAAAATGACCCTCTGCATGGCAACATAAAATCTGTCAGCATAAAAACCACAAACACAAAAGCAAACAAATAAATTGCATTACAAAATGGTATTGTCTTTAAAAAACATCCAGAGAAAATGTGGATAAAATGTGGTGAACAAAGTAACAACATAAAAACTCATTTTACAATACAACATATCTTCCTGCAGAATCAAAATCATGCATAAAAACATAGCAGGAAAAATTAACATGATGTACTTTACTTCAAGACTTAACTTGCACATAGGAAAGCTTTCAGGTATATTATATGGCACACAGGCTTCACTTCTCAAAAAGAAATATAAGGGAAAATGGACACAAAATCTGCATACATCAACATTCTGTATACACGTCTTCAGCATGTAGGAAATACAAAGGTAAAAAAAACTCTGCATTGTAATACTACCATTGTATTCTGCCTTCATGACTAAACCACAATAAAAGAAAAACAGACAGATAAATCGCAAGGCATCCTAATCATAACATTTTCTTTCAAAACCTCTGTGTGCAAAGGTGTACAAAAATCAGCATATCAACATCCACATTGTGTATAATTTTGCAGGGTTAATAAAATATAAAGGTAGAACAAAATCCGACATGGCAACATAAAAATTGTATTACTCCTTCAGCATAAAAATCACATACAAAAAGAGCATACAAATAAATCGCATTACAAAATTGCGGTGTCTTGAAAAATCATCTATAGAAAGTTTGATAACATATCAGCATATCAGAGATATCTCCGGTTATCAAAACAGTACATAAAGGCACACACAACCACAGACACGAAAAGGAGCTGACAAATAGACCACAGGGCCGGACTAGGCAAAGAGAGGGGGGGGGGGGGTTGCCAGGGGTGGTCCAGGGGGATGTTCCTTTGCTCCTTGTGGGGGTCAGGGGGCTTCGCCCCCTGAAGCTGAAGGGTAGGTCATATTCTAAGATAGGAAAATAGTCGCTCCTTGCATGAAACGGCATAAAATAAACAATAATACATTTTGTTTAAATAAGTGAGGTACATGTTTATGCAAGGGGGGGGGGGGGGTGCGCAACCCCCATAACCCCCCCCCCCCCCCCCCCGGTAGTCCGGCCCTGGACCAATACATCAAACCAGACTAACACTGAAGTGGCTCATTAGGATTATATTTATTAGAAAAGCATAAGATTACACAAGTCAGCAATTTATATGGATAGGATCGTCAAGTCACACGACGTAAACAAAAATCAGCTTCATATCAAATCAATGAATCTATTGATTTCCCAAAAAAGGATAATTAGAGAGATTAGCAGACTTAGCCATCACCTTTTCTTCAGGTTCGTAAAACATTTATTTATAAACTAATTAAAAAGTAAGCATTCAGAAAGAAAGAACTCTTGCTTTTATATTTACTGCAGATTTGTCTGAATATCCAACAGAAACCAAGAAGAGAAGAAAAAACATAACGATCTGAACATGTGACTAATATAGTCATCTGAATCCCTACCCAGTTTTTCATGATTTTGAAAGCTCTCATGTTTCATTCCAGTTATAGAAATAATTAAAAATGCATGCATGGATATTGCTATAATTTCTTTTTTTTCTTGGTAGGGGGGAGGAGCGATAAGCTTCGTGAAATCATAAGACACAAGATGACCAATCCATCCGAAGGTGTAAAAGTTACTGATGATATTTCTACTTCAATTACACATGACAAGTAATTTGCAATTGAGTTTCAACAGTGAAATGATGTTTAAAAAAAAAGTAAAACCAAAACAAAACACAATCTCTGTAACTAAAAAATAAAAACTGAAATATAAAACAATTGTTTTTACCTGAAATATACGAACATTTTTAAAACATTTGAAAAAATATATCAGTTCCATTACATGCTTTTTATAATTGAAACAA
Source organism: Littorina saxatilis (assembly GCF_037325665.1). Classification (NCBI taxonomy): domain Eukaryota; kingdom Metazoa; phylum Mollusca; class Gastropoda; order Littorinimorpha; family Littorinidae; genus Littorina; species Littorina saxatilis. The sequence continues at coordinate 20,435,403 of NC_090260.1, read as the reverse complement.
AAATTGAGTAAAAACAGCACTCCCCCCTTCCCCCTCCCCCAAAAAAACCCCATCCACCCACACACACACAGAAACGTTAACTTTGTATTCAAGCAAAATACACTGCAGTATCTGTATAAATAAATGCTAAAACAAAGCAGTCAAACAAAACTAAAATCCACAAAGACGATAAAAACAGATTCAGAGCAAAATATGTTTATATATTCATAATGCATCAAGTTAGACAATCATGCATGTTTAATTTCCTGTGAACATTAAGATAATAATAATAGGAAGCAGTACAGAAAAAGTTCATCAACATCAATCATCCATATCTCTCTGTAGGTTGAAGCAGCATTTCAGTTAGCCCACAACTGCAGTGTGACATTTAAAACGACAGGATAAAAAAAAGGTGTGTGTTGGAATGTTCACTAAAAAAACAGGACAGTGTTTACAAAAACATCAAACAAAGGCCGATCGATATGCATCCATTTCCCTACCATATTCTGATTGATTTTACATGAGGTAGTGTCAGTGTGCAGTGGAGCCTACAACACTGACACCCGCTTAAATCAGATTCACAATAGCAAGCTTCCTGCGTTAAAATCGACACAAAAATCAGAAAAGCTAAAACGGGACAAGTTTTGATTGTCGGCGGAAAGAACAATCCAATTTGTATCCAAAGCAGGCAATGAGGCAGAAAGCAGTACATTTCAGTAACTCTTTAACGCATTGCCTTTAAACTTTCCGCGATTTGTTCAAACACATAGCGTAAAAAACACACGGCATCTCAAATCATTGGAGACATTAGTAAATGTGTTATGTGACATGCCAGAAATAATAGGGAACCAGCGAAATGAGAACGACAGTCAGCATGAATGTACACGTTGTGTCCAAGAGACATCCAACAACCAACACCAGATAAGCTCATAACATTATTGTTGCGTCAACTTACATCCTATCAATATAACTGGTTATTCTCACGATTAACATTTCAAGGATTAAACGATGTTCTTACACTATTTACAGGAGACGTATATATTCCAAAAGCAAAGTTACAATACAGATGTACAATGTTGGCAAATAGAAATGCTCGTTTTCCAAGAAATGACAGAACAGAAAAGTTTTCAATTCTCATCATTATCATTATTTTGTATTACTGTAAACGAGCACAAAAATCGAGTTTTCATATTTCTTATACAGCGAAAATACATTGCAATTAGACAGAAAAATATAGAGCAAACATCAAGGCAGCATATCACCGATCAACATAAAATTCAACCTTAAATCATTGTAAACATGCTAAAAGAGGGGTACATGGATAGCAAAATACAAAAGACAAATTTGGATGAGTATATATACCTGTTATGTACAATTGACACACAGAATACTAAAACCTAATCCCCCCCACCCCTTTTATTTATGCAAATCATGACCCCTCTGTGACCCTGAAATTTAACTATAGGGTCAACCAAGCTTACCTCAGTCCTAAAGGTCATCCTAAAAGTCATTGTTGCGTCAACATACATCCTATCAATGGAACTTCTTCTTTTTCTGCTTTCATGGGCTGAAACTCTCTCGTACACTCGTGTTTTTTGCATGAGTGGAGTTTTACCCCACCATTTAGGCACCCACACATGGCTTTCGGAGGAAATTCCATATTCAAATAACGAAACAAACGAGCACAAAAACTGCATTTCCATATTTCTCATCCAGCAAAAACACATTGGAATTAAACATAAAAAGATAGAGCAAACATCAAGGCAGTATATCACTTATCAACATCAAATGTGTATTCAATCACTGTAAACATGCATAAAGAGGGGTAGGCCTACATGGCTAGCAAAATGCAAATGACACATTTCTATCATCTATCATGTACCTGTTATATACAAAAGACACACAGAATAGATTTTTCTTAAACAACATAAGATGTTGCATCAGTTTACATTTTATCCATAGAAAACATAAATCGGACAAAGCATCACACATTAAAAAACACTCTGTTTTGAAATAAAAAGTTTGTTTTTCAAAAGTGAAATTGCAATACAGCTGTTAACTGTTAGCAAATATTAACATTTACTGAACAGAAAATGTCAAATTCCTTCCAATCATCATATTCATTACTATGGCTACCAACCAATTGTTTTGATTGGGTATCCAACCCCGGGTGATGATCTCAACATTTTAAATGGCAGCATACCAATATATAAGTCAAACACATATTAAGATTGAAGAACTCTTGTTGTTTTCAACAATTTTGTAGCTATACAGTTACAATAAGAAGAACACATGATACAAAGAGTTGTATCTATAGATACTTAAATAATGAATCCAAATGAAATACACAAGAAAATGGCATTTTATAATTTCTTGCCAAGCAACAAAACATTGGCATTGAACATAAAAAGGGAGATTGAGAAACACACCAGGACAGCATAGCATTTGTGTAGAGTGAGTATGTATCCCGTTACTACAAAACTCTACTTATTAGTGAAATAAACAGACACAAGTGTTAAAGCAACATTTCTAAAAAGGTATCTTCCTTTCTGTGTATACCATCGATCCGTCCAAGATGTGTCTGGGACAAGACCATTCCTCCATTGGACACATGTCCTGTACAAACAAGATTGTGTCTGGGACAAGACCATTCCTCCATTGGACACATGTCCTGTACAAACAAGAAGAGCAAATGCTCGTATGACTCGCCTCCGTCATACATCGTATGAATCAGAAACAAATGAACTGGTATTCTAGCTCCATAAACATTGAACAAAAAATATATAACTTCCTACTGATCGACCCCTTCGTAACCTTAAAATTCAACAACGGTCAGACAAGCTGTCTCATGTCTAGATGTCGTCAAATCCTGGAAGTTTGTGAAGTTTCCAAGCTGTTGCTTGAAACATTTCATCCCCCTTTTTTCATCAAAACATGACCCCACTGTGAACCTGACATTTTAACTAGGGTCAACCAAGCATACCTCAAGCCTAGAGGTCACTCTGGACGTATTTGAAGATTAAAAAGTGACAACAATCAACATTTACACAGCAAATACAATTTCGTTGGGTAATATTTAGCTGTGTTTCAATGATCAAGCAATGACATGCAAAAGACTTATTCTGAACTTACAGTCAATAGTAAACTATTTACAAATAACACACTAAACAATGGCTAATATCAAATACAAATCAACAAGTTGTTTTGAATACAAAGGTGCCTGTGATGTTCACAAGGCGTGTAACAATATTTATACACAGTCCATTAATCTTTGCATGAATTGACATGGTTATTCCTAAAGCAAGGAACACAGACACCGAACAATTGCAATTAAAATAAATGAATGACACGAGCATGCACTATTGACAACATGCATATAATTATTTGAAACGCGTGCTTATACATCTGTACATTGTCACCACATGGAATGCTTTTCTGTAACGTCCCTACAACATACATGGCTATATAGGTGGCAGGGCCGGACCTAAGTTGGGTGAGGGGCGGTCTTCAAATTGTGGTAGGGGTACATAAGTTGAGGGTGCAAAGCACCCGAACCTCCTAGGTCTAACCCCCCCCCCCCCCCCCCACCGGACCTCCTATGTCCAACCCCCCCCCCCCCCCGGACATTTGTTTCAAATCTAGATTAAAACATGTGCAATCTCAGTGGCGCATTCTGGGAGTATTTGGCACTGATCCGGCACTGAGTGGGACCGATTTCAAGAAGGATAAAAGAGAACATGTCTACATTTCTCATCAATATTACATTTATCACTCTGCGCTGAATTAATACATTGATTATATCTCCACCATTATGCAAGCCAATAGACCATGTTAGAAAATAGCTCTGTTTGAACTCGTAAACGGTCTGTGAAAGAGTTGCCCTGCTTTACATTGAAGCAAACGATCATGCTGTCACAGTGAATGAAACTAAAGTGTGCATGTTTTGCACAGAAAAGAGCATCGTATGTACACACCACAAACAGCATATGACGCAGTGACAAACAATGACGTAATTAAAGTGACGAAACTATAGGGAGTTGGTATTATCATTATATCAGATAAGGAGAAATTAGATAAGGACAGCAGTTATAAGGACATATTTCAGATAAGGCGCCAACAATCGTATCAAGAGGACCTCCGGTGTATGGTTTCACCGCGCCATTTTCGCAGTGTGGGCTCAATACCATGAACATAACTTCCAAAACCATGGGTATCAAAAATAATCACTCACTGTGTTGCCATGGTTGCTTGCTGATTCAAGCATGTGTTCCCCTTTGCAACAGAGTCAATTTCCCAAAACGTCTCTTGCAACTAACGATGAGTGAAGGGATTGATTTTTGTTCATCATAAACATGTACGTGTAAAACACATAGCAGACAGATACAATTCTATCTCGGTTTCAACATCCCCAGGGACGCATGGCCAAATCCAAAACTTTTAACTCGCCAGCCGGGCGAGTAACTGCAAAGAGAGTCACTAGCCCGCCAGCCGGGCGAGTAACTGCAAGAGAGTCACTAGCCCGCCAGCCGGGCGAGTAACTGCAAGAGAGTCACTAGCCCGCCAGCCGGGTGAGTAACTGCAAGAGAGTCACTAGCCCACCAGCCGGGCGAGTAACTGCAAAGAGAGTCACTAGCCCGCCAGCCGGGCGAGTAACTGCAAGAGAGTCACTAGCCCGCCAGCCGGGCGAGTAACTGCAAGAGAGTCACTAGCCCGCCAGCCGGGCGAGTAACTGCAAAGAGAGTCACTAGCCCGCCAGCCGGGCGAGTAACTGCAAAGAGAGTCACTAGCCCACCAGCCGGGCGAGTAACTGCAAAGAGAGTCACTAGCCCGCCAGCCGGGCGAGTAACTGCAAGAGTCACTAGCCCGCCAGCCGGGCGAGTAACTGCAAAGAGAGTCACTAGCCCGCCAGCCGGGCGAGTAACTGCAAAGAGAGTCACTAGCCCGCCAGAAATGTCGCTGGCCCGGTGCATACCAAAGTTGCTCCATCTGATTTGAAACTCGATATTACAACCACAAATGTTGCATTTGACCAGAATTTTCACTGGCCAGCCGGGCGAGTTGCCAGGCGGTTTCTACTAGCCCGGCGGCTGTTTTACTCGCCCCTGGGGGCCGGGCGGACGATTTGGCCATCTCTGATATAACTGTACAGAGTTATATGGCGCTATCTCTGATATAACTGTACAGAGTTATATGGCGCTATCTCTGATAACTGTATAGAGTTATATGGCACTATCTCTGATAACTGTTTAGAGTTATATGGCGCTATCTCTGATAACTGTACAGAGTTATATGGCGCTATCTCTGATAACTGTACAGAGGTATATGGCGCTATCTCTGATAACTGTACAGAGTTATATGGCGCTATCTCTGATAACTGTACAGAGTTATATGGCGCTATCTCTGATAACTGTACAGAGTTATATGGCGGCCATCTCTGATAACTGTACAGAGTTATATGGCGCTATCTCTGATAACTGTATAGAGTTATATGGCACTATCTCTGATAACTGTTTAGAGTTATATGGCGCTATCTCTGATAACTGTACAGAGTTATATGGCGCTATCTCTGATAACTGTATAGAGTTATATGGCGCTATCTCTGATAACTGTATAGAGTTATATGGCGCTATCTCTGATAACTGTACAGAGTTATATGGCGCTATCTCTGGAGACTGTACACTGTACACGCTCAGTATCACAACATAAACATTTAGCCACCAACACATTTGTTTCACAGTTTAGGGATATAACCATTCTGTCATTTTACAACAATAGAAAAGCATTTTATATTATACAGTCGTGGCACGTAAGACTTCTACAAAACACACACAAATTGTCCAAAGTGAACCACAAAAATCTCACAAGTCTCATAGAAATGACACGAAGTTGCTCAGTGTTGAATATTTCAACGGGGAAAGCATAGCTGAAGTATAAACATAAGTGCGACCAACCTAAAATAGACAAAAGTAAAGTTTGTGAAATGACACAAAGGTCACTGTTTTGCCAGAAAAAAAATAAAGAAAAAAATCTCAAGGTACAGCCTAAAATCCAGAATCCTTCTGAAATGTGTTCCTTCCCCAGAGGTGTCACACTCTGATGGCATCAAAAGACTGTTTTTCTTTTATTATTTGTGTTGTTAGATTGCAAGATACGCAATATACACTGCCCAAAATAAGTCAAGGACCAAAAGCCATTTTTCGATCCCAACGTTGATTGTGCAAAAATCACAAAAATCGGCGACATTGACCCTCTACGCTTTGTGGTCGTCTTGATGATGCCTTTGCTGTGACAGCAAAAACCGGTACTCGGACTTTGCCAGTTTCTCTGTGCAGGCGAGCAAAGAATCCGCAATATTGCGAAAAACGCACGTGAAAGTAACCCACCTGCGGAGCTCAGCACATGTGATTTTTCCCCAATCAATCTTTTTCACGTGAACCATTGGTCCTCTGAGAGTGAACTGTCGTCACCAGAAATGTTTTATAAGCCAGGCAAAATCACAGCAGGCCACCAAACAACCATGTCTCCAAGACGTCATCTGAACCTTGACGACCGCGGACGAGCTCTAGCCTGGGTTCAAGAGGGTATCCGGCTCCGAGAGATTGCTGCAAGACTTGGCTGCTCCCATTCCGTCATCGTGAGGCTGCGGCAGCACTTTCTGGCCACTGGAAGTGTGGAAACCAGACCCCGGTCTGGGCGCCCTCGAAGCACCACACTACGTCAAGACCGCTACATCAGACGCCAGGCGTTGCAGACCAGGACGACCACTGCCAGACCCATCAGACGAAGGCTTAGGGTGGCAACCAACACTGACATCAACGAGCAGACCGTCCGCAACCGCCTTCATGACCAGACGCTGCACGCAAGGCGTCAACTTGGCCGCATTTTACTGACGCCACGTCCCATGATGGCATTTGAGAAGGAATCGACAGCAGTGGGCCCAGGTACTGTTTTCCGATGAATCTCGATTCAGTCTGGAGCATGATGATTGCAAGACCAGGATCTGGAGGCGTCCAGGAGAATGCATGATCCCTGCATGCGTGAGGGAGAGCAGAGCCTACCGGGGAGGGTCAGTGATGGTGTGGGCTGGGATCAGCGAGCACCACAGGACCCCACTGTACATGAACCCTATCGAGCATGCGTGGGACATGTTGGGCCGTCGTGTTCGCGAGAATCATGCTCCACCTGCAAACCTCCAACAGCTGCTCGTTCTTCTTCAGCAAGAGTGGCAGGCCATCCCCCAGGCTAATCTGGCAAACATTGTCCACTCAATCGCTGCAACGAGTGCCGCCAGAATCGTGGGGGTTATACTCATTATTGGACTTTGGGAACCGGTGAAACATTGGAATTGACAATCAGCAAAGACTTGCGACTTTTGATTTTGACCCCTCCCCCCCCCCTCTTACTTAAGAGACAATAACTCAATTGTTTATAAATGGAATTCAATGCACTTTGGCGTGATTGTTGTTGAATGATTTAACCACAACATATTACAAGTTTTATGTTTTTGGTTGATCGGTTTTTTGCGTAATTTGTGTTTGGAGGTTTGGACCTTGACTTATTTTGGGCAGTGTATATAGGTCTTGTGAAATAATATCCCCATTTTTCAAGAATTCTTATTCATAGTGCTCAGATCTAGATTACAATTTGCGGTTTTAGGAAACCAAGCATTTTGTTGGTCCGTGTCTTTATTCCACCATCCACAATTCAAAAAAGTTTTGTGATATAATATAGCTGTTCTTGTTTAGCAAGCTGGAATGCTGTTTGGCCGCTCTTGTCTCTAGCACTAGTAATAACTCCCCAGGACAACAACAGCTTGACTACAGACTCGTGTTTTTCACTGCAAGCTATGTGCAGCGGCGTCAGGCCTTGTGTGGATGCGATATCACAGTCAGCACCTTCCTCCAATAACATATCGACGGTGTCCACCTTTCCCTGCAAGCATGCTTTGTATAGAGCAGTTTCTCCATCTTCGTCTCTTTTGTTTATCTCAACACCACTGTTGATCAACATCAGCGCTGTCTCAGTGTGTCCCCAGTAACAAGCAGTGTGGAGAGGCGTTCTGTCGTATATTGTTGTTATCTGTGGGTCAGCTCCTTTCTCCAGCAACATCTTGACAGTGTCCACGTTACCCTCCCTACATGCTTTGTGCAGAGCGGTCGATCCATACACGTCTCTCTTATCAACATCTACCCCCTTGGTGATCAACATCATCACCAAGTCGTTGTTTCCACACAGAGAAGCAATATGTAGAGGAGTCAGGTCCTCGCTTTTTGTCGGTTCTTTGTCACCATTTTTCTCCAACAAGATTTCAACAGTATCAATTTGTCCTTGCAAACACGCCAGTAACAGAGCATTTTCTTCACTTGAATCTGTGTGTTCGCTGTCATTGAGTTTGCTGACCAGGAAAGACGCTGTGTCTGTATGTTTACTGTTAAAAGCTGCATGCAATGGCAACCGCCCTTGTTTGTCTCTGATCAGTGGATCAGCCCCTTTCTCCAGCAACATCTTGACAGTGTTCACATTTCCCTGCCAGCATGCGTCATATAGTGCTGTGTCCCCTGTAGTGTCTGTAATGTCTTTGTCCACGCCTTTGTTGATCAACATGAGTGCTATGTCAGTGTGCCCTTTGTAACACGCAGTGTGTAGAGGTGTTCTGCCATCTTTATTTGCAATGTGTGGGTCAGCTCCTTTCTCCAGCAACATCTTGACAGTGTCCACCTTTCCCTGACTACATGCTTCGTATAGTGCTGTTTGCCCCACATTATCTGTTCTGTCTTTGTTCACGCCTTTATTGATCAAACTCAGCGCTATGTCAGTGTGTCCATAGTAACAAGCAGCGTGTAGAGGTGTTCTGCCATTCCCCTTTGCAATGTGTGGGTCAGCTCCTTTCTCCAGCAACATCTTGACAGTGTCCACCTTTCCCTGCCAGCATGAAAAGAGCAGAGCGGTCTGTCCCAAGGTGTCAGCTGCATCAATGTTTACACCACTGTCGATCAACATCAGTGCTATACCAGTTTGTCCTCTGTAACAACCAGTGTGCAGAGGGGATATGCCTTGTTCGTTTGCAATGTGTGGGTCAGCTCCTTTCTCCAGCAACATCTTGACAGTGTCCACCTTTTCCTGCCAGCATGCAATGTTCAGAGCGGTCTTTCCCCAGGTGTCAGCTGCATCAATGTCTACACCACTGTTGATCAACATGAGTGCTATGTCAGTGTGTCCTCCGTAACTAGCAGTGTGCAGAGGGGATATGCCTTGTTTGCTTGCAATGTTTGGGTCAGCTCCTTTCTCCAGCATCATCTTGACAGTGTCCACCTTTCCCTGCCAGCATGCAATGTACAGAGCGGTCTCTCCCCAGATGTCAGCTGCATTAATGTCGACACCACTGTCGATCAACATGAGAGTTATGTCAGTGTGTCCATCGTAACAAGCAGTATAGAGAGGTGTTGTGCCGTCTTCATTTTCTATTTGTGGGTCAGCTTCTTTCTCCAGCAACATCTTGACAGTGTCTAATTTTCCTTGAGTGCATGCAATATACAGAGCGGTCTGTCCCAAGGTGTCAGCTGCATCAATGTTTACATCACCGTTGATTAGCACCAGTGCTATGTCAGTGTGTCCATTGTAACAAGCAGTATGCAGAGGGGAACTGCCGTGTTTGTTTGCAATGTGTGGGTCAGCTCCTTTCTCTAGCAACATCTTGACAGTATCCACCTTTCCCTGGTTGCAAGCTTTGTATAGTGCTGTTTCCCCCATAGTGTCTGTTTGGTCTATGTCCACGCCTTTATTGATCACAATGAGTGCTATATCAGTGTGTCCATCGTAACAAGCAGTGTGGAGAGTTGTACCGCCATCTTCATTTACCATGTGTGGGTCAGCTTTTTTCTGGAGCAACATCTTGACAGTGTGCACCTTCCCCCGACTACATGATTTGTATTTCGCTGTTTCCCCCATAGTGTCTGCATTGTCTTTGTTGACGTCTTTATTGCACAACATGAGTGCTATGTCAGTGTGTCCTCCGTACCAAGCAGTAAGTAGAGGTGTTGTGCCATCCCCCTTTGCAATGTGTGGGTCAGCTCCTTTCTCCAGCAACATCTTGACAGTGTCCACCTTTCCCTGCCTGCATGCAATGTACAGAGCGGTCTGTCCCCAGGTGTCAGCTGCATTAATGTTGACACCACTGTTAAGCAACATCAGTGCTATTTTAATGTGTCCATCATAACAAGCAGTGTGGAGAGGGGATCTACTGTTTTTGTTTGCAATGTGTGGGTCAGCTCCTTTCTCCAGCAACATCTTGACAGTGTCCACCTTTCCCTGATTGCATGCTTCGTATAGTGCTGTGTCCCCCATAGTGTCTGTTCTGTCTTTGTTCACGCCTTTATTGATCAACATGAGTGCTGTATCAGTATGTCCATTGTAACAAGCAGTGTGTAGAGGTGTTCTGCCATCCCCCTTTGCAATGTGTGGGTCAGCTCCTTTCTCCAGCAACATCTTGACAGTGTCCACCTTTCCCTGCCAGCATGCGATAAACAGAGCGGTATGTCCCCAGGTGTCAGCTGCATCAATGTCTACACCACTGTCGATCAACATCAGTGCTATACCGTTGTGCCCATTATGACAAGCAGCGTGTAGAGGTGTTCTGCCATCCCGCTTTGCAATGTGTGGGTCAGCTCCTTTCTCCAGCAACATCTTGACAGTGTCCAACCTTCCCTGCCAGCACGCCATGTACAGAGCGGTCTGTCCCCAGGTGTCAGCTGCATCAATGTTTACACCACAGTCGATCAACATGATTGCTATACCAGTTTGTCCATAGTAACAAGCAGTGTGCAGAGGGGATCTGCCTTGTTTGTTTGCAATGTGTGGATCAGCTCCTTTCCCAAGCAACATCGTGACATTGTCTACATTTCTCTGGCTGCATGTTTCATATAACGCTCTTTCTCCTTCTGTGTCTGCTTTGTCCATGTCCAAATCTTTGATTCTCAACGCTACGTCACTGTGTCCTCCAAAACAGGCACGGTGTAGCGGACTATTACCAAGATTATTTGTGGTGTGAATATCCGCACCGTGGTCCAGTAACCTGAGTGCGAGTTCCCTGTGACCTTGATAGCAGGCTGTGTTGAGAGGAGTGTTACCATCACCATCCCTTGCTTCAAGCAACATTCTGGCTGAAACACAGTCACCATTGTAAATCGCAGCATCTAATGGTGTTGATAGGACTTCTCCTTCTGCACTGATACCAGCACTAATCAGAACTTGTGCCACCTTGTCAGGCTTTTCTTTTGCTTCTAAGCTAACTCCAGGCTGAATCAAGAGTTCAGCAATATCAATACAGCCGTGAAAACATGCAGTGTGTAGCGGTGTCTTGCCGTCGTTATCCAAAGCAAGAAGATTGGCTCCTTTTTTCAGCAGTGTCTGTACAACATCAGCTCGCCTTGAAGTGCATGCCACATGGAGCGCAGTGTCACCGCTGACTGTTGGTTTGTTGAGTGCAGGTTTACGACTAATCAAAAACTCAAGGGTGTCAGCGTGCCCTTTGCTTGCAGCAAAATGAATTGCGGTCCAGCCATCCTTCTCTGCAACATCGATGTCAGCACCTTTCTCCAACAGCAAGTGTACAACATTCGTCAGTCCCAGGGAACTGGCGTAATGCAATGCCGTATATGTGTGACAGTCCACTGCGTTTACGTCTGCTCCCCAGACCAGTAGGAGCCGCACAACTTGCAAGTAGCCAGACTTACTGGCCAGGTGAAGGGGAAGGTTTCCATCGCGGTCCTCAGACTCCGTACTGGCACCACGCTCAAGTAAGTCGCGGAGTTTATCCAAGTCACCGGTTTGTACAACTTTCATTAAGTTATCAACATGACTTCCAGTGCCTTCATCAGTGAATGGTTTCGGAACGTCTTTTTGGAATACATTCTTCAACAGAATGTTATGGACCTCACTCTGAGCAAACTCTCTGCAACATTTCGGGAACATGTGTTTGCTGGTGTCAACCACTAAAATATCCTGTAAAACTGATTCTGTCAGCCCTTTCCCAGCTTGATCAATGTGTTTCCTTAACATTTCAGTTTTTTCGGCTTTTGAGAGTGGTTCAGATTTGTCTACTTCCAAGACAGGGGAGTTTGAAAACACTTGCTTGAAGTTACATTTTGCCTTGAGGTCAAGAAGCACATTGTTTCGAATCGTGATGACAACTAAGCATCTACCCTCTGTACTGAATCCCCTCAATATATCAACAGCACGTGACCATTCCTTATAACGTTCATAGAGAAACTCTTCATCTCCAAAAATGTCGTCCAACAGGATTACCTGCCTGCGGTCCCCTCCCACGTGCTGTCTGAACTCCTCGTAGCGGTGAAGAACGAGGGGCGTCCTGTCCTGCTGCTGGTAGTGACGCAGTAAGGCCATGGCGATGGATGTCTTACCGCTGCTGGCAGGTCCTGTGATGAAGAACAGTCCACTGTCTTCCAGTAGCTGCAAGGCGTCCCTGTAGGCTGGGGTAGATGTGAACAGGCTGGCTTCACAGTTGATCTCCACTTTACTCTGGTCTAAACAAAAATGAACTTTACACAACAACAGAGGCAGCTGTTTCACAAGAGACTCAAAACATATTGCAGTCATAAAACTCATGCTGATATCTGACCTTGCAGTATGTGGACTTTTATTTTAGGTAATGAAAAACACAAATCCTTTTTAAAACTGGTGACAATATATTGTTCTCGTTTTGTCAGTCTTCATTTCATTTTGTTTTTTTTGTGAGCCACCCATGATGCTCTCTGAAAATCCCGGAGGGACCGACTAAACAACAATTGTGTATCAACTAAAAAACAAACAAAATTAGCAGTTGGTGAGTTTTGGGTTTGTTAGGCCAAAAAGAAAAATATGTCTGTTTCCTGTAACATCGCCGAAAAAAATAGGGTCGGTCGGTCGGGTTTAGTTTATTTATTTATTTTAAACAAAAACCTTGTTCTTATGTTTTGTTAACGTCTTTTTACGGTTTTTTGTTTGTTTTTTTCCTTAGTTTACTTACAATTATTTAGCACATGTTTTTGACCCAGATATATTGAAACTAAAATGTTTCTTTGTTTGTTGTGAAAGAACACATGATCGGTTGTATAGCTAGTTGAGTTGTACAGCACCAATGCTAAGTACACCCCCTCCCTCTCGTCCACACTCTCCCACCCCTAAAGCTCCCTCGAGCTCCCTTCACCTTTTATCTGAGTATAACCACTCATGTCTTCCATTGTGTTGGTAATGGAAGCGTCCACATAATCTCCGTAAATCTTGGGTTTGATGATCTGGTTGATGTGAGACATATTCTGCGTCTGGTTGTGATACATGTCTATCTGTGCTGCCAAGTGAATGTTGCCCTCCATCTTGGCAGGGAAGCCTGCTGACAAACAAAAAGTGTTGAGATTAAAGAAGAAAACTAGTTTTAACATTTAGAAATCAAATTAGTTAGACATTTTTACTGATAGGAGTCAAATTAATTTCTTCATGTCGGTGCTTACTTATATCTCACTTAACACACATGACGTGATCTTCCAATAGGGAACAAGATAAACACAACTCATGGAAACAGGTTCTGCTAAGGCCATATGCAAAGTAATCCAAGTAAAAAGTGAAAATGCCGTGAAAAACGTTTGTAAGTTCAACAGAGTCAATGACTGGAATCCTGTAACACCATCTGAAAAGTAAACAAAGTTAATTTTCCGGACAGCCTGGCTTAACAATGACCGACAATTTCCTTAAAGGCACAGTGCGCCTCCCGTAAAACATCACAGGCTGTCAGGCTTTTACACACAGTACAAACAACCTTCCATTTTTGGATCGATTTCTTAAATGATAATCGAAATACTAATTAACCTATTTTCGTTAATTGTGATCACATTTTAAGAGTAAACATAACATATATATATTTTTATATTTAGAATTTGATGAAGAATACGATGAAATTAGTGTTAAATCTGTTTGCGAAAATTCGATTTTAATGACAACTTTAATGAGCAAACTCATAAATTAATTTTTAAGCCTCCAAGCTGAAATGCAATACCAAAGTTCGGGCTACGTCGAAGATTACTTGACCAAAATTTCAATGAATTTGGTTGAGCAATGAGAGCGTGACAGTGCCGCCTCAACTTTCACAAAAAGCCGGATATGACGTCATCAAAGACATTTATAAAAAAAATGAAAAAAACGTCTGGAGATATTATAATCAGGAACTCTCATTTTAAGTTTCATAAAGATCGGTCCAGTAGTCTCTCGGAATCGCGTTACACACACACACACACACACACACACACACACACACACACACACACACACACACACACACACACACACACACACTCACATACACACACCACACCCTCGTCTCGATTCCCCGTCTCGATGTTAAAACATTTAGTCAAAACTTGACTAAATGTAAAAAGGAAACTGGATCACACAGGTTCACGATGGCTCAGGGGAAAGATAAACCACGCAAAAATAAAATCTTTGAAAATCGCTCTTTACGGAGGGCACCTAGGATGTTCAAAAGTGGTGAGCGTTTAAATGAAAGGCTGTTTGTACTGTGTGTAAACGCCTGACAGTATCTGTGATGGTTTACAAGAGGCTTACCTTGCCTTTAACCTGCGTTCAGTTTTCAAAAGAAAAAACTCTGCGGTCAACTGACGAATTCCAGAAAACACCTGTCAGTTAATTTTATTTTATTGATTGTATTGATTGTAGAACAGTTACTTTTGCTGGAAAACACTGAGGTAAAGGAACCCACGTGACATTACAGTCCAATCACTAACAAGCAAAGAAACCCACGTGACATTACAGTCCAATCACTAACAAGCAACGTGTCTCCTTATGTAGTCGCAGATTACACGTGGAGACACACCACTCACCAGTGATTGGTCTATGATGTCACATGGGTTTCATAGTCCACGTAGTTTTAAGGGTGAGCAACTCTTGTACGTCCGATACAAACTGACAGAGTTATTTGTGAACATCTATTCTTCTTACCGCCCGACGTAGTTGGAGAAAGTGTAGTCATCATTGTGTCAGGGTCAGTCACGTGGCAAACGAGGTCACGTGATGTGGCGTCATTTCCTCCTTCAGCACCTTCCACTGGAAGGCCCTGGACAACACTTGGATCTGCCATCCCCGTCTCCCCAACACATTTAGGCACGATGACGTCATCGTCGTCAGGGTCACTAGCAGACTTTTCTTCCATGGTTAGTTATGGCTGCAAGAGAGCAGGTTGGAAAAGTCATGAAAAAAGTACAGTTAACTGCGAGAAATGTCGCACTTGTCACACTTTTAACGGCTAGTTGGTCCCAATATGACATTGTCAGACATCTGAGGCGAACCACGCTTATATCACGTGCGAGGGTCACCAGAGCCCATGCAGTGGCCAAGTGTCAATGATTCAGCAACAAAATCATCTCAGAAATGTTTTGCTGGCCGTAACCTTGAAATGTGACGAGGGTCAACTACACTTTCGTTGCGCCGAAGGTCATACAATCCTTGACGTAATTGTTTCAGAGCTCTAGGTGTAAAACCATATGAGAGAACTTCAACTTTATTTTATGTTTTTGTTATGTAAACATTCGGAGCCAAACTCTTCTTTATACTATGACTTATACATAACTCGGGATAGTCAAAACAGAATATTATATGCAACAAATGGCCACCCATACGTGCGCAGCTAAAATTCGACGTACAGTGAATTGTGACGAGTTTTCACTGCGAGTGCGCATGCTCATATATTTTCATAACGTTTTAGCTCTTCAAAGCGCATACTCAGATATTTACACAATGGTTTCCTGGGTTTTTCCACAGCTTTATACCACCTTTTTACCTTATATGGAAATTAAAAAAGACGCGTTTGACCATATAAGGAACATAAATTGCAGTCAAAGAGTGTACTAAAACAAACTTTTCCATTGTTGTGTGTGTCATTTTTGCGTCTACTTCTATTCTGACTGGCATAAAAACAAAATGGGAGAATGAACTTTGGTTAAAACATGTTTTAATCACCTTTCGCAATATACAATCGTTTTACAAGAAAAACTATCGAACAAGCAAATGCTTACGAACACCGTTTGTAGAGTTTACTTCAACGACCTAACAAGCAAACTCTCCGGTTTGGCTAAATGTACATGGAGAGAGAGAGAGAGAGAGAGAGAGAGAGAGAGAGAGAGAGAGAGAGAGAGAGAGAGAAAGAGTATGTGTGTGTGAGAGAGGAAAGTGTTGTGCAATAACGCATCTTTTGAAAACGTCCATGCCAAGTGACCAAAATATCGTTATTCTAGCGAAGGAACCGCTCCTGCAAAGGGTATATATACCTAGTAAACGCCCACCCCCAACTTTTAGGCAAAATTGGTGCATATGGGGGGGGGCGTATACAAGGTAGTTTACGGGTATGTGCGATTTTTTTGTATTGAGGCCAGGAGAGAAGATGCTTACTTAAATCATACAAACAAACTGTATGTATTGAGGATGGATAACTTACTGTACCCTGTGCGCAGAATTTGACCAAAAGTAGGGGGTGGGCGTTTACTCGATACTGGGGGTATACAAGGTAGTTTACGGTATATGTATAGGTTACAACACGAGTGGTTTTTTATATGGCTTGTATTTCAGTCAAGACCCAGCGGATGAATATCATCGGGAGACACGAGCCTCTGGCGAGTGGCTCTCGATTGATATTCCCGCTGGGTCTTGACTGAAATACAAGCCATATAAAAAACCACGAGTGTTGTAATCTGTATATCCCATTCTACCATCAAACACAAAGTGTAGACTACTAGCGGCACTGTTGCGATCTGTGCAGGGTAAAACTGTTGCCAGCGAGACTTAGCCCTTTTGCAACCTTAAACTAAGTGACCGTCGCTGAAAAAATAAAACGAATGAGTGCATCGATAAATACGCGGTAACACTACTTTCAGACCATTTAAAAGCTTTAAGTAAAGGTTCATAAGTTGCAAGAAAGTAATGAAGTCGAATAGAAATTAATTTAGTTGAAGCGCACAATTCTTTTGTTTTGCGTTTCAGGTCGGCACGGCGAAACGGGTTTGGGCGGTACCCATTTGGCTTACTCGATTCAGAATCGATTCCACGTTGTTTTTCTCGAACGTGTGTAATTAGGCTTATTGACAGAGAAGCAAATTTTAGGGAACAAATATGTAGGTTTAGATTTAACCATTTGCTCCCTATTTGAAATGTATCTACGTGATAAACTGTTTTGCGAGTGTGTTTGCATGGATGAACTTAAACTGGTATGGGTGCGGTGAGGAAAACGCGACCGACACGTCTGTCACCGCCGATTGATTGCATTTTGAAGGAATATGACTGGATTACGGAAAAATATGTGGACTTACTGCAGAGCCAGGCAAAAGAGTAGACTTGCTCGCAAAACACGTGAAACAGCCGATGTTTGATAGCTGAAGGCGCACACCAAAACACACTACCGACAGATTCTCAAAAGTCGTCTGCTAACGATGCAAGGGGAGGGTACTCGTGTTTTTGTTTTGGTTCGCTAGCATCTGGTTATCTTGTAAGTTGAATGTTCATTTTTTTCGACCTGCATTGCTTTCATAATGAAAGAAACTTTTGCTTATTGCATCTCATACATCAGATCAGTTCTGAGATTCATTTTTGCGTGCAACTGATATGGTTTTCTGAGCCGTGCAATACGATTTTAGAACTTCATACAAATGTGTCACATTGTTCGGCGCGAGGTCAAAGGTCGGGAGGAAAGTAGTCCTTTGCCCAAATCGGAATCTGCACTATCATATATTTTTTGGAGTCCATGATGTATTTATTGAGCTATAAAAATACAACATATATACCCATACTGAAGTAACAGAGACAAAGAAGGGAGGTCATGGGATATGTATATATAGTATTCTGTTTATTCTACATTCTTTACTTCTGTGCCAGATCCAACTCAAACTCAACGGCAGCACTGTTGTTTGGGATCAACGCGTTTAAGAACTCCAAATCACTTCACTGTACTTGACATGCCAGAAACACCTAAGAACCCCCTAGGAATGCAGTATGTATTTGGAAGCATATCGAGTAATTCTCGTGCAAATTGCACCACCTGCCCTTATTGAGGCGTAACGGTTTCTTGATGCACTTTGCAGTTTGAAGGACCCGGTGGGTTATGTGAGTGAACACACACACACACACACACGCACACACACACACACACACACACATTCTCTCTCTCTCTCTCTCTCTCTCTCTCTCTCTCTCTCTCTCTCTCTCTCTCTCTCTCTCTCTCTCTGCCCATAACACATTTACTTTGAGTTGGAACAAACAAACAGCATTCTTCTTTCCCAACGCTAAAATTCCACAATAGCAGTGAAGAGGTATATCCTTGCTCCTGAAAAGTTAAAGGCGAAGCGTCACTTTGTCCTTTTCTCCAGGGGAACATGTGCTTTAAGTAGGTCCGACTTCAGAAGGACACAAATACGAAAGCATACTGAGAAGCAAACACTCTTTACACACACACACAGAAACACACACACACACACACACACACACACACACACAAGGAGACTAAGAATAGTTCTCAGAAAAGACAATGTTGCTGTAGTAATGAGAGATAAACAACTGCGAATAAAAAATGTCTTATATAAAACTATATCCCATGACCCTCCTTCTTTGTCTCTGTTATTCTAGTGAGCATATCTGGCGAAATATTGCGCAGTAGGCCTAAACTTCGGCCATGACCTAGGACAATAACCTGCACAGCCGCAGTGAAGAAGATACACTCATAGGAAAAAGTTAGGGACCACTTACGCAAACAAACACAGCTTCCAAACCACCAAACAAAATTGAATCAAATTTGTAACATGTTTAATGATTATCTCTGCGTTCCTTTTCCAAAATATGGTGACATTGCATTCACGCATTACATGTCAACAAGCTCTGAAACAACATGGGGGTCGAAAACAAAATTTGCAAGTTCCGAACAGTTCAGTAATGGGTGTGTGTGCCGCGTTTTGCGATGCCTTCTGCAGTCCTGTTCCGCATCGAGTTTACCAGCTTCCTGCAGAAGGCCTGAGGAATGGCCTGCCATTCGATTTGCAGGAACTGAAGCAGTTGCTGCAGGTTCCTTGGGGGTGGGTGGTTGTTCCTCACTCGCCTGTCCAGCTCATCCCACAGGTGCTCGATGGGGTTGAAATCAGGGCTGCAGGCCGGCCAGTTCATCCTGGTGACACCAGCCTGCTGGATGAAGTTGTTGACCAACCTCGCTCTGTGAGGTGTCGCGTTATCGTCCTGGAACACAGCCTGCACACCAATCTGGTGTAGAGCGGGTAGAACCAAAGGGGCGACAATCTCATCTCTGTAGCCCTGGCCCGTCAGGTTGCCAACAATAATGTGGTAGAGGGGGGTTCTGTGTCGAAAACTGAAAGCCCCCCCCCCCCACATCATGATGGTGCCCCCGACGAAGGCCACCCTCTCCTGCACCAGACCGATGTTGTACCGCTCACCCTGAGGCCTCCACACACGAGCCCGACCGTCATGATGGTGCAGATTAAATCGGGACTCATCGCTGAACAGCACATCGGCCCATTGCTGACGTGTCCACCTGGCATGGTTGTGACAGAACGCCAAACGAGCCTGTCGATGAGCTGCTGTCACTGTCAGTCGTGGCCGTACAGCTGGACGACATGATCGCAGGCCAACTTCGTGCAGGCGTTTGCAAATGGTTTTCGTGCTGACGTTGGTGTTTGTTGCTACCCTCAGCTGGCCCCTGATGATGTTTGCAGTGGTGCCTCGCTGCTGCAGAGCTTGTCTTCTGATGAAGCGATCTTCACGTTGTGTTGTCTCCTTAGGCCGTCCTGACCTGGGCCTCTCCAGAACGCTGTTGGTGGCCTGGAACTTCTGATGCAGCCTGACCACGACAGAATGGGACACTCCAAGTCGTCTGCCCACTTCCCGTCTTGCAGCCATGCGATGGACCGGGCTTTGTTGAAGGTGGTCACCTTTCGTCTGGGAGGCATAGTGGGAAGATGGTGGCTGGCGGAATGTCGCGGGGCTATAAAGCCTAACTGGTGACAACAGTTCACTCTCAACACATCCCCCCTGCACGTGCATAACGAATTTTTCATCGTTCCCGCCCAGGCTTGCCCACGCGCCAGCGTAAAAATGGTCCACTGTTTGCAGTTTGGCAGTTTCTGTCTCGTGCCCTAGCCAGGCCTCCGTGGATCCCGAGCAAGTTTCCTGCTAACACAGCATTGCTCACCCACTGGTGTGTACGGCCTGACAGCCATTTGGTTTTATAAACTTAGGAACAAGGAGTTTGGCACAGATGAAGTCAGCTGGTTTTTTCAAGGGCGGTCCCTAACTTTTTCCTCTGAGTATATACAAACATTTAGTCAAGCTGTCAGTTAGTTAGTTAGTAGTTCCTTTTTGGGTCCAGCAGACCATATAGGCCAAATCAGGACCCCTGTCAAGCTGTCGGCATCAAAGTAACAGATTAACACCTTAATCGCCGAGACTATATCAAGATAGTCTCGACTAACCACACCGAAAAACCCAGACGGGTCACGCTCGTCTCCGCGTGGCACGCGAACGCAGAACTAACTTAAACCTATTTTCTGTAGTTCTGATCACATTTTTATAGTAAACATGACATATTCGTCGAAGATCGCTTGACCAGAATTTCAATCCATTTTATTGAAAACTGAGGGGGTGACAGTGCGGCCTCAACTTTGAAAAAAAGCCGGATATGACGTCATCAAAGACATTTATCGAACACATGAAAAAAACACGTCTGGGGATATCATACCCAGGAATTCTCATGTCAAATTACATGAAGATCGGTCTACACACACACACACACACACACACTGACACGCGCACACACACACACACACACACACACACCACGACCCTCGTCTCGATTCCCCGTCTGTGTTAAAACATTTAGTCAAGTTTTGACTAAAATTGTGACCCTCCACCACGGGATGAGTCGCATGTCACCTTTGCATGATTTTCATATATGTACATTTTCCTAAAGAGATTGTTATGCTCTATCCAGTGGTGAAAACCGTTTTAAAAAAGAGCGAAAACTGTTTGAGTTATAAGCCTGTGACTAAGGTGACCATCACACTGTTTACCTGACACTCCCCGGACTTATATCAAGCCTAGCGCAGAACCGCGCGAGGTGACATGCGACTCATATCGTGGTGGAGGGTCACAAATGTAAAAAGGAAATCTTGAATATGTTTCTGTAGAATGGGACCCAGGCAAATTTGACCTCTAGATTTCGACCATTAACCCTCTCTCCAGAATCTGGTGGTATTGGAAGGTCGTACCGATTCATTGTTTCATTCTACATACTGCGACCTCTTCTGTGTTCCGATCGTCGATCTATGCATGATAGCTTTTATTTTACAGCTTTATGGCTCTTTTCGACATACATTACATTGATGAAATTAACCACAGACCGTTCATTTCTGTAGAAAACTGCAAACGCACCACTTGCCTTCTTGTCAAGGTGGTGTTGACCACGGACACGACAGACTAGACCGAACAAAAACAAATGACGTCAAAGTCTTTTTCGTTTTGCCTGTAACTTTGTCATGACGTCTTTTTATGACTGCATACGCGTCACATGTGTTTCGTTAACGTGTATTTGTCTTCTCTGTTCACAACTGTCCTATCTTTTTAGACTCAAAGGCCCAAATGGCAGTAAAGCGGAGCAAGCCACTCGAAAGTGGCAGCTAAACCAGTGTCTGGAAACAGCTAAAACACTCTTATGGGATGCCGTTACAATGTTAACAAAAAAGTGAAAGAAGAATACAGGTTCAGTGGCGAAATGACAGCAGATTGAGTAATAATTCCGGCCAATGAAGGGACTTCTTCTTCTTCTTCTTCTGCGTTCGTGGGCTGAAACTCCCACGTACACTCGTGGTTTTTTTGCACGAGTGGAATTTTACGTGTATGACCGTTTTTTACCCCGCCATTTAGGCAGCCATACGCCGTTTTCGGAGGAAGCATGCTGGGTATTTTCGTGTTTCTATAACCCACCGAACTCTGACATGGATTACAGGATCTTTTTCGTGCGCACTTGGTCTTGTGCTTGCGTGTACACACGGGGGTGTTCGGACACCGAGGAGAGTCTGCACACAAAGTTGACTCTGAGAAATAAATCTCTCGCCGAACGTGGGGACGAACTCACGCTGACAGCGGCCAACTGGATACAAATCCAGCGCGCTACCGACTGCGCTACATCCCCGCCCAATGAAGGGACAATTGGAGCTTCTACAATCCGTGTCAACCACCAAGTCTAGATTCGTGGGAGACGACAAACAAAATATGTAGTACTTATCTTGTGCTGACGAGTATGCCGTTATAAATTATCTGTACGTTGTAAAGACATTTCAAAACAAACATTGCTTTAATGGGTCACGGTATATATACATTACATTACACCTCCGATTCTTCCATGGAATCGCGTGGTATTTTGTCAGGACCGTGTGAATGAATATCATGACGTCATCATATTTATTGACTCAGTCTGGACAAAATATCACGCGATACCATGGATGGAAGCACGTGTAACTTATACGTACTGAATATTAACCTGATAGACAGTCCAATAGAGAACTGCGCAAAATGTATAATAGGCTCAACCTGAATGTATGTCCACATCTGGACCAAGGGCTCAGGACTTCAAAATGTTTTTAAAAAAAGAGCGTCACGTTTTACACAGTGTGAAACTCTTGAAAAGTGTTTTGTTTCTTTTTTATTATTAGTTCTTTGATTGTTATTTTAACATTTGTAAAACTTGTTATCATTAGATTAGTCCTACTCATGGCCGAGGGCTGGATATAAAAAAAGCACCTTATGCCAATACCCTTGTTAATAAAGAACTTGTCTTGTCTTGTCTCTTCATCTTTCAGTCTTTCACTCCAGCAGCAAGTATTTCTGGCGAGTGTACATGATTCGG
Organism: Littorina saxatilis; assembly: GCF_037325665.1. Taxonomy (NCBI): domain Eukaryota; kingdom Metazoa; phylum Mollusca; class Gastropoda; order Littorinimorpha; family Littorinidae; genus Littorina; species Littorina saxatilis. The sequence continues at coordinate 20,412,467 of NC_090260.1, read as the reverse complement.
TTATGAGCAAGCTTTATACTTTGTGTTATGTGTGTATGTATGTGTGTGTGTGTGTGTGTGTGTGTGTGTGTGTGTGTGTGTGTGTGTGTGTGTGTGTGTGTGTGTGTGTCTGTGTGTCTGTGTGAATCTGTGTGTTTGTGTATGTGTGTGTGTGTGTGTATGTGAGAGAGTCTGTGTGTGTGTGAGTGTGTGTGTGTGGGGGGGGGGGCTAGCCTACTTTGACCGGACAGTCATTCTGGGCTAGTCAGTTTTGACCCCTCCCCCTAGTCATATTTGACCCCCTTTGAAACTTCAAGAATACGTTCAGTAGGACCTTTTAAAACAAAATTCATGCATCTATGTATATCTACAGGTTTGAGTGTGGGGTCAGTCTGGGTTAGCTCAGAATGACCGGGCGGTCAAAACTGACTGTGTGTCAAAATTGCCTGTTAGACCGGTTCAGATTTCAAACGGTGAATGTTTTTCGCGGTAAGGACTGAAAGTTCCTTTAAGTTTTCTATTTTGAGCCATGTGTCGTGTGTGTCGCAAGTGAGCTAAATGCACATATGCTTTGTCAAAAGGTAGGGTAACTTTATCCTTGGCACAAATGGTCAAAAATCCCAAAAATAAGGCCGTAAATAAATAAGGCCTTATTTTCCTGAGATAAAGCCTTATTTCTTAAATAAGGCCCTATTGTTTGTATAGGCTTATTTTGTTAAGGCCTTATTTCTTTACGGCCTTATTTAAGAATACGGCCTTATAAAGATAAGGCCTTATTTTTCAAAGGTCATATTGGATGCTGGTACACAGAGAGAGTGTTTGAGAGAGAGGAGAGACACAGACAAACAGACGGACTGACAGACAGTTAGACAGACGGACTAACGAACGAACTGACGGACGGACAGAGAGAAAAGATAGAAAGAGAGGGAGGGAGAGAGAGGTTGTGTGTTTGTGTGTGTGTGTGTGTCTGTGTGTGTTTGTGTGTGTGTGTGTATGTGTGTGTGTGTGTGTGTGTGTGTGTGTGTGCGTGCGTGTGTTTGTGTGTGTGTGTGTGTATGTGTGTGTGTGTGTGTGTGTGTGTGTGTGTGTGTGTGTGTGTGTGTGTTTGCAAATGTGTTAGGATAGGTACAAGTATAAAGGAGAATCTAGGTGCGACAACCGATTTCAACCAGTGTCATTGTGTTTATCGTTTGAAAATGTTTCCTCTTGTTCCAATTATTACCTCTTTTTTCGCGCTCACGCGCATAATTATGTGCACTCGTGAGTGTACGCGTGCTTGTGTGTGTTTTGATTCATGTGTCATTAGGTTATTGATTTTGTCAAGGCCTTATTTTTGTTAAGGCCTTATTTTTTGTTAAGGCCTTATTTTCCTAAGGCCTTATCGACAACAAGGCCTTATTTTATTAAGGTCTTTATTTCTTTTTGTCCTTATTTTTTTATGATCGTAAAGATTTAATGCCTTACTTTCAATATAAGGCCTTATCTCTCAAAAATAAGGTCTTTTTTTTAACATAATAATGTAAGGCCTTATTTTGAAAATAAGGCCTCATTTGGGGGATTTTTGACCCGTTGTGCCAAAGATATAACTTGATGCACGAACCTGCCAGTGAGATGAGGTTTGAAAGTCTCCGAGGCAAACTCGGCTTCGACTTGTCAGCTGTATTCTTGTCTTGACAAACTATTGGACACTATTGCTACGCTGAAAAAACACTAGCTGTTAGGATCATCACTATAAGCTTACAACTTCTAGTTGATTCTAATCATGCTCATAATGTATTGTATCTATTAGTTGTTGAATAAAACACTATCAATGGCTGTTAGTAATGAGTCACAAAAGAATTACTTCTTATCCCCACTGTTCTACTTTACAGTTTTGCAAGATTTCAAACCTGTTGTTTCGAAGCACAGCACAAAGCCATAGGAGCCTAGTCTACTATTCAGGTAAAGCTTTTTCAGTCAGCAAATTATTTTCAGAACCACCGAGACGTTACTCGACCTTGTAAGTTACGAAACACCATGAAGCCGTGTTTTCATCTGCAGCGATGCGAGACTGACCTTCCTTGTAAGCTGAATAGAACGTTCCTTTTCAAACTTGAACTGAGAATGTCACACTTACTCGTCAAAGGCGGGTTCTTACACAATAAAGTTATGTATGCGCACTGGTATTCACGTATGTATACGACAGTGTACGACACTTATTTTCTTTGGTTGTATGATCATAACAAAACAAAGAACGAAGCAACATCGACTCTTGTTACCCAACCATTCTTTAAACTGTTTTGAATTGGTGTTTGTGGTGTTTTAATTCTTTCTTGTCCATATTTGTTTTCTCGGTTTTGTTCACCTGCCAACATTCTTTCTATTTTCTAGCATTTAGATTTTCAGTCTCACTTGTTTATTATTTGATTTTTAATTTGTCGTCCCTGAATACCTTGATACTGGAAAGGACGACCTCTGGGCTGATATACGTACGCTAATATTAGATACATTAAGTGCATACATTTTCTCATTACAAAAAACATTCCTCTGGATTTTGATAGATATTTGTCCTGGTAATGTGTTCAGATTTTGAAATACTGTTTGATATGTCCTATATTCATCTTAGCAGGGATGTCTAAATACAGGAACACTGTGCCGTTACAGGACCATGTCTTTACAAAAACAAGTCTGATGTTATCCGACAAATAATCAACTCACAACGATTTCTTTAATTAACACATACTGATACGTTCTTAGTTTACTTCCCAAAATGTGTCATTGTATTTGCGTTAGAATCTGAAAGAAACGTAATTTGAACTGCACCCGGGTTTCTTGATTCATTGTTTCCTTTCTCAGATTATGAACTTCCCCTTTATTGAATACAGCCTAAATAGTGCAAGGCCAGTTCAACTCCCACTGTTCAATCGTAGCAAGCACATAATGCAAGTGCTATGCGAGATTCTCTTTTGCTCCTATGAGGAGAAAAACTAGACGGAAAGAAGCAAAGGGAGGTAACTATAACTTGGTTATACATTCAGGGAAGGTAACTCTTATCATGAAGGCATGCCTGGTCATTCTCACAAAATGTATGGAGTCGAAGTTGGACCTGCTACTCAAGTATCTACACTACTCGTATACAAAAAAATAGGCAGATGCGTTTTGGGGCAGATCTTTCTGATGAGGCTGTTGATTGTAAACCCAGTTAAATAATTGAAAATGTTATTTATTTTCCTACTTTATTCAGAAAACAGTTTGAGTTTTCATTACGTAGTCACGTCTATACCGTACGACCTACAACACAGACACCACCCCAAGTCAAATTCGCAAAATCAAGGTTCCCGCGTTAAAATTAACAAAATATTAGAACTACTTAACAAAACATGTTCTGCCTATCAGTGGAAAGAACAATCTAATTTGCATCCAACACAGTCAGTTTTGTTAACACATCTTATCTAACAATGACATTATGGCATGATGAATGGTATAGGTGTCATTCCTCTGAGAAGCCATGAAAGGTGGTTTTTCAAGCCGTTTTAGTGGGCAATGGGACCAAAAAAACGGAATATTTCAGTAACTCTTCAACACATTGCCTTCAAACTTTCGGTGATTTGTGTTAACACATGTCGTGAATTACATACACAAGTTTACGTCATTTTATACATTGGTTCTGCTGTTATTCGACATGACAGAAAGAGTTATTTAATTGACGGTAGGTCTTTGCTGATTCATCTGAAAAAAATGTGTTGTTATCTTAAAGACAAACAACAGATGCGCCACATACAAACATTTTATGTACAAATTTTATCAGACATAGAGGTATGAGGATTTCAACGCGAAAGTAATCTTTAAGAAGTTGACTCATTCAGTGCGCTGAGCGAAAATGCCAGTATACGCCTAACGAAGCTCCCTGCCGACACGCTTAGCTGATCATGGGTCTTGAAAGAGCATTTTCCAAGACTTTTTGTGCGCGTTTAAACAAGTGCGCTGTGAAGAGCCATCATTAAAAATGTATTAAACTAAAGTGTAATTTGAAGCTTTCATTTTTCATAATGACTGCTAATTTTTTAATTTTTCTGTTCAGTCGGACAAGGTACTTCTTTATTTTAAAAGCACTTTCTGGCATGTCGCATAACAGCTAATATTTCAAATGACTTAAGGCTCCGTGTGTAGTTTATGAAAGGTGTGCACAAATCACTAACAGTTTGAATTAAGGCAATGCGTAAAAAGTCATTGAAATATACCGTATATATATGTTCTGTATGATGACATGCAGAACATGTTTCGTTTCAGTTGTTTGGATTTTTGTCGATTTTAACGCAGGCACTTTGATTTTGCGAATTTGATTTTGAGGGGAGTCTGTGTCATGTAAAGTCAATCTGTTTTATTTAATAAGGTAGGGGAATGAATGGCCTTTTCAGTCATATAATTGGTTTTACAATCAACAGAAAGATCTGCCCTCAAACGCATCTGCCTACTTTTGTATGATGGGTAGTGTAGACTTTTCCACTGTTAGATCAGTGGACTTTTCCCAAGGAAACTCATATCACCGGGGTTTAAAACAAATAAAAATAGCATGCTGATGGTAATACTTTTAAATTGTCTCCCAGTTTTTAAATCCTCGGGGAGCATATCGCCTTCGGTTTGCATCTTTATCCATCCCGGCCGTCGGTCTTGGTCGATAAAGATGAAACCGAAGACGATAAGCCCCCCTCGGACCAACAATAAACCTGGTCTGTCAACAAGCCACCAAACATCTTCTAGTATTAGAGCCTTCAGCAAATTTGCCACGGAAATGTAAATAAATACTGTTAGTTAAAACTGTACTGATAAACAGTCCACCAGAGAAATGCGCAACATGTATATGATTATGAAGCTCAGACTGAATGCATGTCTAAATTTGGACCAAGGGCTCCTGCGAAAGGTGTAGACAAGAGCCTCAAGTTTTACACAGTGTGAAACTCTTGACTAGACTGGTGTCTGGTTTCCAGCACATTTGCACATTTTTGTTTTGCACGAATAGAATGTTCAGCCCGCGTCCCCTCACAGGCACCGCAACACGGTGGCCTAGTGGTAAGGCGTCCGCCCAGTGAGCGGGAGGTCGTGGGTTCGAACCCCGGCCGGGTCATACTTAAGACTTTAAAATTGGCAATCTAGTGGCTGCTCCCTCCGCCTGGCGTCTGGCATTATGGGGGTTAGTGCTAGGACGGGTTGGTCAGGTGTCAGAATAATGTGACTGGGTTAGACATGAAACCTGTGCTGCGACTTCTGTCTTGTGTGTGGCGCACGTTATATGTCAAAGCAGCACCGCCCTGATATGATCCTTCGTGGTCGGCTGGGCGTTAAGCAAACAAACAAACACACAAACAAACAAACAAACAAACAAACGAACAAACAAACAAACATGGCAACAATCCAGCATCCTGACAGCTTTCTGTGCAGAGTAAATGAATTGATTTCACAGATTGCTCCCAGTGTTTGCCAACAGATGTGTTCATCAAAACATTGCTACTATGCACAGGGGACACTGTTGCTTTGTCAATGTGTGTCCACGCTGAGGGATGGTCTTATTGTCTGTTCAGATCTCCGACAGTGAGTCGAATTAGATTTCCGTTTTGCCCCATTCGTCGTGTATGTCGCAAATGAGCCGAAGACAGCTATACTTATGCTTTGTCCCGAGATGACCCACTTGCCCAAAAGGCAGCTTAACTTAAAGAACGAATCTGTAAGTGAGATGAGGTTTGAAAGTCGAGGAGGTAAAGTCGTCTTCGACTTGTCGGCATTATACTTGTCTTTTTAAAATATCGGACACTATTGCTACGCCGAAAAAACAATAGCTGTTAGGATCATCACTATAAGCTTATAGCTTGTAGTTGATTCTAAACCAGAATGTATTGTATCTATTAATTATTGTTGAATAAAACACTGTTTAAACCAATAGCTGTTAGTAATGAGTCACACAAGAATCACTTCTTAGCCCCACTGTTCAAAAGTTTTTTCAAGATTTCAAACGTTGTTCGGAAGCACACCACAAAGCCACAGGAGCCTAGTCTACTATCCAGGTAAAGCTTTTTCAGTCAGAAAGTTATTATTAGAAACACATCGATGCGTTACTCGACCTGGCAAGTTACAATACGCCCTGCACGTTTATTTCAAAACTGTGTGCGGTAACTTGAAGCCGTCTTTTCATCTGCAGCGATGCGAGACCCTAGCTCCTTGTAAGCTGAATAGAAAGTACCTTTTCAAACTTGAATGCAGAATGTCACTCTGACTCGCCAAAGGCGGGTTTAACACAATAAAGTTATGTATGTGCACTGATATTCACGTATGTATAATTATGACAGTGTACAACAGCTGTTATCTTTGGTTGATCATATAAACAAGACAAAGAACGATGCAACATCGAATCTTTTTACCCAACCAGTCGTTATTACAAGATTTGTTTTTTCGAGATTTGTTTTCTTATTAAAACTCCTTTCCTTTGCTAGTATTTAGATTTTCAGTCTCAGTTATGATTTAATAATTAATTTGTCGTCCCCGAACACCTTGACACCGGGAAGTGCGACCTGTTGATTGGTATACGTACGTAGATACAAAGCGTTCATACACTTTCTCTATCTTTCCTTTTCTGGCATTCAGATTTTCAGTCTCAGTTATAATTTCATATTCAATTTGTCGTCCTCGAATACCTTGACACCGAAAAGGATGACCTGTTGATTGGTATACGGGGCGGGGATATAGCTCAGTTGGTAGCGCGCTGGATTTGTATTCAGTTGGCCGCTGTCAGCGCGAGTTCGATCCCAGGTTCGGCAGAAATTTATTTCACAGAGTCAACTTTGTGTGCAGACTCTCTTCGGTGTCCGAACCACCCCCCGTGTATACTACATTGGGTGTGCACGTTAAAGATCCCACGATTGACAAAAGGGTCTTTCCTGGCAAAATTGCTTAGGCACAGTTAATAATTGTCTACCATACCCGTGTGACTTGGAATAAGGCCGTGAAAGGTAAATATGCGCCGACATGGCTGCAATCTACTGGCCGTATAAAATTTCATCTCACACGGCATCACTGCAGAGCTGTACCCACGGAATATGCGCGATATAAGCCTCATTGATTGATTGATTGGTAAACGTACGTACGTAGATACATAGCGTTCATAATTTTTTTCTTAAATGTGAATTTACTTCAACCCATCTTCAAAGACGTGTGCACACTTGTGTAAATAACTGAGACGAGCATGTATGCAACATTTGAGCAAAGTGTAAGGGAACATCGCAAACAGTTTTTTTGCATTAATCATACAAATGTTGCCCCCACTCCTATGCACAAAATGATGGTTGTGGTTTAAAAAGAAACAAAATGCATTAGACTATGCAGCTACATTATAAGCGCTTATCTCTCAGCACGACGTAAACCATTTTACACAACAACAATAACAGAAAAACACAAAATGACTCACAAAGTTGGGTTAAGTAACCACCCAATTTCATTTTAAGTGTTTATGATAGTTGTATATCCATGAATCATTTTTACATCGGGATACTTAATTTAACTGTTATTGCGTAACAATTGTGTGTTCACGATAGGAGGGGGGGGGGGTCAACATTCATATTCTTTCTTTATTTGGTGTTTAACGTCGTTTTCAACCATTCAAGGTTATATCGCGACGGGGAAAGGGGGGAGATGGGATAGGGGAAAGGGGGCAGATGGGATAGAGCCACTTGTTAATTGTTTCTTGTTCACAAAAGCACTAATCAAAAAATTACTCCAGGGGCTTGCAACGTAGTACAATACATGACCTCACTGGGAGAATGCAAGTTTCCAGTACAAAGGACTTAACATTTCTTACATACTGCTTGACGAAAATCTTTACAAACATTGACTATATTCTATACAAGAAACACTTAACAAGGGTAAAAGGAGAAACAGAACCGTTAGTCGCCTCTTACGACATGCTGGGTAGCATCGGGTAAATTCTTTCTCGTCCCAACCAATATGGGACTCCCCCTAACCCGCGGGGGGTAACATTCATATCACTGTTCTCTTTGTTTGGTCATTAATTAAAAAAAGTGTGCATTTGCTACAACTGTACCTAAAAGCTCATCTTAGGTATTTATATCGGTGAGCAAAATTGTATAAAGATGCATTGTTAAACACCTGAGATACCAGTTTCCTGCAATGAGCCCCAAGAAAAATGTGAGTCGTTTTCAAATTCAGCAGGGCAAATTCAAAATTCATGAACTTAAATTACAGTTTCTGGCTGGTCTGATTGATGTATTTCACATTCAATAATGCAGAGCTGCAACCGTTTGAGCGCGTCCCGGAACTTTTTTAATGAGATTACAAATTAGATATCTTTCAACTGACAACTTTAAAACAATAATGTTGAAAATCTCTTGCTTGTTGATATTTTATTCCACCATTCTTCTCTAAACTTGGTTTTCCTTGCAGCCATGCCATTGACCATTGGCTCAGTTACTGCACAATAAAAGTGCACAAATGCAAGTGTCAAGGTATAAAGACGCTTGCCAGACACGGGTTTTAATACATAAAATAATTGAACTATTTTTCCTAAAATCAGGGTTCAACGTTCTGAACGGTCAAGGTAGGTTAAGAAGTGAACACTTACCCGACAAGAAGTCGAGCAGCTGCTGTGTTGCAAGAAATTCAGTCAGAAGTTGAACCTCTAGATGGTATCTGAATGACGATGTTCATTTCTGGCTTCAGCAGAAAACTGCGCAGTTTCAGCTAGTCCATGACTAGACTCGCTCAGAGTATAACATACTTCCGCGACGTTCTCTTGCTAACTGTCAGGTAGAGCGCTGAATTGTGCCTTACGTGTACATATTCATGGATGAATGTATTTATAACTTAGACATCAGTTGAAGATAAAGTAGACACATAGTTGTGTTGTTCGTTTTTGCCTTTTACTTTATATGTATGAGTGTGACAAGGCGTCAGTTAGATAACGTTGTTGATACGGTGGCTGAAATGAATAGCCATCTGCTTAACTTTCGAGTATGTCCAGTAGGTGGACTTTAAATAAACTCTCCAATAAGAACTGAATGCATACACCTGTCATTCAATTTACACTTTTGGTGATAAACAACAGGCACACGCTCTTCCTAATCATCACCTTTACAGGTTGATGGTACCCTCGCACGATAAGCACACATCTGCAATTACTTGCGTTATTTGAACTGCACATGCAAAATTGCATGCGTCGTATACATGTGTGAACGATAATTACCGTGGGTTTTTTCCGGTGATTTAAAAAAATTAAATTTAGGATTATATGTCTCATAGCAAGTGATACATTGTTCAAATGCAGTGCACCAACGAATATTACAGTGTAGCCGGATGTCGTTGATTGTGGAGCAACCACACTCTCCCTGTTGTTTGCCTCTGCCAAAAAGTATGGGTCCTGACTGTGTAGTCCGAGTCATGATCGGGACACAAAAACCAACATTCTGTATAAGCGCGTTTGCCACGGTATACTCGAATACGGAACGAAAGAATGGTAGTCAATGCAATGCAATTATCTGCACGACTTTTTTGCTGTTTTGAAACCTTGGATCCTGTGTCGTACGATTCCTCCCCCCCCCCCCCCCCCTTCCTCCATTCTCCCTCTCCCCTCCCCGGGCCCCTACAAGTGTTTTTCAGTCAAAAGCTGCTGCCGACCACTTTTGACGATGACCTACAGTCTGTCTACGGGAAATATCCCTTAACATTCACCCTGCCCTCAATATTATAGTCAAGTACACAGTTCAGGTACCTGTGCAATCATGCTGGCAAAACCAGTGTCAAATGTTATTCTCTGAGTTGCACCAGAGTGTTGGTTTCGCTTCAGTGCCCCTGTAGAAGTGAAGGATGTTTGCTATACAGTAATGTAACTGCGTACTTCTAAAGTGCCTTTGTGTCACACTGACAAAAAACTCTGTTGGGCAAAAGTGTTTTTCAGCAACGACAAGCGTTTATTTGAAATGAATGTGTCTCTACTAAGCGGTAAAGGTCAGGGGGCGTGGAAGGTAGGGGCGTGGAAGATAAGAGGAGAAGGTACCGACAAGAAAGACAAGTTTTCACCAGGAAGTATGAGGATGGTTTACTTGAAATGAAGGATATGCGCCGAAATGGCTGCGATCTGCTGGCCGATGTGAATGCGTGATGTGTTGTGTAAAAAAAAATTCCATCTCACACGGCATTGAATATGTGCGCGATATAAATTGCATAATTTTTTTTTTAAATAAAAATCCCTGCGCTTAGAACTGTACCCACGGAATACGCGCGATATAAGCCTCATATTGATTGATTGATTGATTGATTGAAGTATCTACTAAGGGAGAAGGGGTTTAGGGTGGTACTGGTGGTTGGGACAGAGACGGGTGTATGGTCTCGCGCTAGGGAAGTAGAGTGACCCGGGTAGAGCAATATGGTACTTTCTACGATGATGGTCCCCTTTTTGTAGGATCAGACGTTTTCAAATTTCCTTTTTAGAATGTTGTGGACTTTTTGTCACACGGACTATTTTAGATTTTATTAGTGCATGAACATTTGGAGAAAAAAATCTAACTCCAAGTTGTTTTTAGAAACTCATTATTTTTCATATATTTATTTCTACTCGACCCCGCCGGGACCTTGAAGGTTTGACGAAGGTCAACCAGATTTGCCTCACGTTTTACGTCATCAGAGGGGATAGATGTCTTTAGGTTTAAGAGTGTAATTTCATACATGTTGGGGAAAGTACCAATGTCAATTTTTGTGTGCCTGTGAACCATAACGGTCGTGAAATGAACAAATGCCTTTTTCATCGTGACAAACCAGATTCCCTTCTATTGACCGCTCAAGTAAGACAAATGGCAGCTACATCTGTCGATGCGGTTATAAGCGATATAACGACGAATTGTCGTGTTTTACCGCACCAGTTGGTGTTTGTCACAAACATATTTACAGCATAACGGTCGTGACACTGCTTGTGACACTACGACTATGGCAAATACAACCTTGCTTTGATTTCACTTTAACTTTCAAAGTTTGATAACTTGATTACTTTAGAAGATTTCCACCAGCAAAATTGTTGTTGTTGACAGCATTACCCTTCACCCCGCGCACAAAGATACACGTTTGTGATAGGGTGTTACGCGGCCCTACTTAGAAATAGACCAACCCCGCAGCTATACTCCGTTTTCTGGGGAATGCATAATAATCACGGGTGGATATGGTTTTCTTCACAACATTCCTACTCAAATTAACAATTCAAAAATGTACTAACATTTTGATGATGATAATTAGTTTTAACGTCCTCTTACAACCATTTGACCTATATTGGGACAGGTAGAGTTAATTAATATGCTTTATGTGGGGACAGGACACTGGACAAACATGCAAACAGAGAACACATAATTATGATCGTGTTATATATCTGGAAGTCTGTTGTTGTGATATTTCAAAATGGGGATGGAAGTAATGATTGTGTACGCAGAATATGGTTGGACTGGAGCGGTTTTGTAGGCTTATTTACTTTTTATGTATGTAGAATATGTTTATATTTGTGGCTGACTAAGTTTTAAAAAAAGAAGAAAAAAAAGAAAAAAAACATTTTGCCAAATAATATGTTGTGTGGGTGTATGGACGGACATGAGAAAGAAATACGCCCAAGACAATCCGACGCACACAAATGACAACTCTCCCACGCCAGATTATTTACACGTAAAGTGAAATCAAATGCTGTTTGTGCAACATGGGTGAACAAAGGTGTTGGTGATGTGGGCTGCGTGGTGGGTATCTGTCTGAGTTGAGACCGTGGATGTTGAGATGATCCATCGGAGGATTTCCATTGCGGAGCTGACTGCACTGGCCTTTTAAAAACATGTCATATCTTTCTTTTTTTCAAACACCAAGAACGTCTCCTTTTAACCCTCTCATTTGATCAAATAAATGATAAATACGTAAACATTCTAATGCTGCGTCGCCCAAAACAAATAACGGTTTTGGGTGTGACGAAAAAAAGAACAGGGCCGGAGTGCTATGTAAATTATGAGCAGTTCTTCCAAACCCGTTTAAAAAATATGACACTACCAGCCTGTTTCCGCATATTGAGCCAGATTTTTTTTGTTTGGACAAATCGACGTTGCAGTTCCGGAGCAAATTATCAAGCGTTCAAACGTGGTTTTCCCATAATATAACAATGCACAGCTCGAAAATATGGCCAAGAACAAATCTACCGTACTTCGAAGAAAGAAGAATAACAACATTCTTGTCCAATACGACTTGCAATTTACCGTGTGCGCTGTAAAATCTGCCTATCTTCAAAGCAGACGAAAAGCAGACATCTTTATTTTCTTCCAAGGGAGAAGTCGTTGGTCATAAAGTCTTGCAGGACCAAAACATACTTCTGCACGCTTTCTTTTCTTTTCATATTCAGTTGCTTCGCAAAAATAAAATGTCATTGGTTTTCTCAACTTGTCAAGTCAGTCAAAACGACCGCAGAACACAGAACTGGGAAATGACACTGATTGAAATAGGAAAGATCTTCGATGACGAAAGCATAAATGACGTCATGTGGTCACACCTATCTCGAGAACTAAGCGTCGCTCAGAACCAGCGCCCTTCCATTATTCTGTCAATTCTTCTGTTTGTCTCCCGAATAAGTGACGAAGAATTTTGAGAATGAAATTTGTCTCGGTGACTTCAACATATTGGCAGTAAAAAAAAAGTCGTGAGGTCACCGCCAGGCGGTACATGTGTCGGTATCGTATATAATGAATAAGGTGACGACCACAGGAGATCTTTCTTGTCTTCTTCTTGACCATCACCTCCGGCAGACAAGGTGCCAATCTGGATCGTCTTGAAGTGCGATGAGTTTCCGGTGATGAGGTGGTTGTCACCACTCTGAACAGTAACAATACTGCTCTTCTGTGTGACGGTGTAGACACGTGAATTATTGGGGTGCACGGTTGGGCGCGCTGGGATGAGGACAACCTACTCCTTCTGCTACACATCTTAAGTCCTTGGTCAGTCAGTTGTAGTGTGGACGGAGTGACATATGGCGTCGTGCGTCGGTGTATGAAGGAAGACATGTTCTGTTTGCTCACAGTGTCGTTGTGGGCAAGGTAGGTATGTCCAAGGGCGCGTTGGATTAATTGACCAGAGACTGTGGACCAAGGGTGGGGAGACCAACGTTCATCTTGTGACCTCTGAGTGCCGCCAAGGGGAGATAATATCAGTGCTTTCGTGTATCCCTCCATACAGACAAAGGAAATTCCGAATTTCAAAGCCTTATGTCCCGATGTGTGACCTATGTTTGACGTACAATCTCATCGAGCACTTGGTGTTTCTAGTTGTGTGACCTATGTGTGACGTATAATCTCATCGAGCACCACGTACCTTGGAGCTGCCCGGTTACAATATACCTGCGTTTGCCCGTATGAGTGAAGTGTCACAGTAAACGAGTGTTTGTGTGTGCAAGCATAATTATGTTATTTTGTCGATTTGCTTTCTTTTGTGATGCTTGTTTTGTACTGTGGTTGCTCAGTCTATGAAGCGTTGGGTGGGGTGGGGTAGGAAGAGCGCATTGTATCCACGAAATGGGGGTGGAGGATGTGGGGTGGGGAGAGGGGGTTAATAACTAAAATAAAGAGAGGAGGACCATGATAAATTCTTGTGCCGCACATATCATAATAAGAATATAAAACCCCGAGTGTGTCGTCAGCTAGGTTGGCAAATGCTGTGCAGTGAACGTCTGTTAAGTTCTTCCACTGTCACGCCACTGATAACAAACCAGTGCAGGTTTTATTTTAGATTCTTACTGGCTGTTGCATTAATTGTGTTCAGAAATCTCATGTCTTGTTTTGAGAAACAGTGTACAAGCAACGGCTTGAAGTTTAGTAAAAAAGGGAAGTAACCAGTTCTTTTCCCGTATGTACGAAGACACCCATGATTATCGTTCTTGATTTTTGTCAAGTTGTTTAGTCAAAAGAAGATGTGCGGAAATAACTCTGTCTGATTTGCATTGGTTGTGAAACAGTGACCCCCCTTGCTTTTAGTGAGACAAGTATTCTACATGTGCTCCTTGGCCACGTGTTTCAGACACGACCCTCACTGGTTTGTTTGTTTGTTTGCTTAACGCCCAGCCGACCACGAAGGGCCATATCAGGGCGGTGCTGCTTTGACATATAACGTGCGCCACACACAAGACAGAAGTCGCAGCACAGGCTTCATGTCTCACCCAGTCACATTATTCTGACACCGGACCAACCAGTCCTAGGACTAACCCCATAATGCCAGACGCCAGGCGGAGCAGCCACTAGATTGCCAATTTTAAAGTCTTAGGTATGACCCGGCCGGGGTTCGAACCCACGACCTCCCGATCACGAGGCGGACGCCTTACCACCCTCACTAGTGATTGGCTCGTGGATTGTTTGTCTCACTTAAAGCAAGGTATTCAGTTTTACACAACCCAAACAAACCTGACACAGTTATTTCGGGAATTCGTGTATTACCCTTGGTTAAAGATGGTGACTGTCCGCCATTAACAATGATGTGTCGCTTTTAACGAAGAGAAGATGTTAATTCGAATGTAGTGAGTGATCAGCCGGCAGGGGGGAGAGGCCAAGGGATAGAGGGAGGCGAAGAAGGTGAAGGCCGAGCGTTTGTGGCTAGGAAGGAGAGTCTGTTGGTTCCAGACACTGCGGCTGTCTGTGGGAGTGGCGATGTAGTTGGCGGGGATTGTAGCAGTGAGGGACAGTTTCTGTGTTGATGTATGAGGTCAGTGTGATCCCTCACACATTGAAGGGGAAGAGAATGTGGACACACACACACACACATACTGACACTGACACACACAAACTGACACACACAAACTGACACACACACACTGACACACACACACTGACACACATACACTGACACACACACATAGACACTGTCACACACGCACACTGACACACACGCACACTGACACACACGCACACTGACACACACACACACACACACTGACACACACACACTGACACACACACACACACCCTTAAACTCCCACCACCGTCACCACACCGCACAACAACATCAACTTCACCCAAAAGTATTTCTTGTGATCAAGAAACCAACTAAGACTCACCTGTCATTTTGTGACGTCACAGGCTAAACCCGTTTCTTTTAATGTAGTGTTTCATCTTAGTAATGGGCAGATAGTACTCCATCCCCCAGTGTGTTTACTCTTCTGGTGTTTTTTTGGTCACTTACCAGCATAAACTGAGAAATGAAACAAATTTGCATCGGTTTAAGACAGCCATAGAGGTTGTGGGGACGATTAAAACACATCGACAACTCACCAGCCTAAAGCCTCAAATTAAGTGTGGGAAGTCGACACTGGCCGCAGGGACCTTTAGATAACACTGATTGTCGGTAAAAACACCAACCACTCACCAGCCTAAAGCCTCCAATTAAGTGTGGGAAGTCGACACTGGCCGCAGGGACCTTTAGATAACACTGACTGTCGGTACAAACACCAACCACTCACCAGCCTAAAGCCTCAAATTAAGTGTGGGAAGTCGACACTGGCCGCAGGGACCTTTAGATAACACTGACTGTCGGTAAAAACACCAACCACTCACCAGCCTAAAGCCTGGAATTAAGTGTGGGAAGTCGACACTGGCCGCAGGGATCTTTAGATAACACTGATTGTCGGTAAAAACACCAAACACTCACCAGCCTAAAGCCTCCAATTAAGTGTGGGAAGTCGACACTGGCCGCAGGGACTTTTAGATAACACTGATTGTCGGTAAAAACACCAACCACTCACCAGCCTAAAGCCTCAAATTAAGTGTGGGAAGTCGAAACTGGCCGCAGGGACCTTTAGATAACACTGATTGTCGGTAAAAACACCAACCACTCACCAGCCTAAAGCCTCAAATTAAGTGTGGGAAGTCGACACTGGCCGCAGGGACCTTTAGATAACACTGACTGTCGGTAAAAACACCAACCACTCACCAGCCTAAAGCCTCAAATTAAGTGTGGGAAGTCGACACTGGCCGCAGGGACCTTTAGATAACACTGACTGTCGGTAAAAACACCAACCACTCACCAGCCTAAAGCCTCAAATTAAGTGTGGGAAGTCGACACTGGCCGCAGGGATCTTTAGATAACACTGATTGTCGGTAAAAACACCAAACACTCACCAGCCTAAAGCCTGGAATTAAGTGTGGGAAGTCGACACTGGCCGCAGGGACCTTTAGATAACACTGACTGTCGGTAAAAACACCAACCACTCACCAGCCTAAAGCCTGGAATTAAGTGTGGGAAGTCGACACTGGCCGCAGGGACCTTTAGATAACACTGACTGTCGGTAAAAACACCAACCACTCACCAGCCTAAAGCCTCAAATTAAGTGTGGGAAGTCGACACTGGCCGCAGGGACCTTTAGATAACACTGACTGTCGGTAAAAACACCAACCACTCAGCAGCCTAAAGCCTCAAATTAAGTGTGGGAAGTCGACACTGGCCGCAGGGACCTTTAGATAACACTGATTGTCGGTAAAAACACCAACCACTCACCAGCCTAAAGCCTCCAATTAAGTGTGGGAAGTCGACACTGGCCGCAGGGACCTTTAGATAACACTGATTGTCGGTAAAAACACCAACCACTCACCAGCCTAAAGCCTCAAATTAAGTGTGGGAAGTCGACACTGGCCGCAGGGACCTTTAGATAACACTGATTGTCGGTAAAAACACCAACCACTCACCAGCCTAAAGCCTCAAATTAAGTGTGGGAAGTCGACACTGGCCGCAGGGACCTTTAGATAACACTGATTGTCGGTAAAAACACCAACCACTCACCAGCCTAAAGCCTCAAATTAAGTGTGGGAAGTCGACACTGGCCGCAGGGACCTTTAGATAACACTGACTGTCGGTAAAAACACCAACCACTCACCAGCCTAAAGCCTCAAATTAAGTGTGGGAAGTCGACACTGGCCGCAGGGATCTTTAGATAACACTGACTGTCGGTAAAAACACCAACCACTCACCAGCCTAAAGCCTCAAATTAAGTGTGGGAAGTCGACACTGGCCGCAGGGACCTTTAGATAACACTGATTGTCGGTAAAAACACCAACTACTCACCAGCCTAAAGCCTCAAATTAAGTGTGGGAAGTCGACACTGGCCGCAGGGACCTTTAGATAACACTGATTGTCGGTAAAAACACCAACCACTCCCAAGCCTAAAGCCTCAAATTAAGTGTGGGAAGTCGACACTGGCCGCAGGGACCTTTAGATAACACTGATTGTCGGTACAAACACCAACCACTCACCAGCCTAAAGCCTCAAATTAAGTCGACACTGGCCGCAGGGACCTTTAGATAACACTGATTGTCGGTAAAAACACCAACTACTCACCAGCCTAAAGCCTCAAATTAAGTGTGGGAAGTCGACACTGGCCGCAGGGACCTTTAGATAACACTGATTGTCGGTAAAAACACCAACTACTCACCAGCCTAAAGCCTCAAATTAAGTGTGGGAAGTCGACACTGGCCGCAGGGACCTTTAGATAACACTGATTGTCGGTAAAAACACCAACTACTCACCAGCCTAAAGCCTCAAATTAAGTGTGGGAAGTCGACACTGGCCGCAGGGACCTTTAGATAACACTGATTGTCGGTACAAACACCAACCACTCACCAGCCTAAAGCCTCAAATTAAGTCGACACTGACCGCAGGGACCTTTAGATAACACTGATTGTCGGTAAAAACACCAACCACTCACCAGCCTAAAGCCTCAAATTAAGTGTGGGAAGTCGACACTGGCCGCAGGGACCTTTAGATAACACTGATTGTCGGTAAAAACACCAACCACTCACCAGCCTAAAGCCTCAAATTAAGTGTGGGAAGTCGACACTGGCCGCAGGGACCTTTAGATAACACTGATTGTCGGTAAAAACACCAACTACTCACCAGCCTAAAGCCTCAAATTAAGTGTGGGAAGTCGACACTGGCCGCAGGGACCTTTAGATAACACTGACTGTCGGTAAAAACACCAACCACTCACCAGCCTAAAGCCTCAAATTAAGTGTGGGAAGTCGACACTGGCCGCAGGGACCTTTAGATAACACTGATTGTCGGTAAAAACACCAACTACTCACCAGCCTAAAGCCTCAAATTAAGTGTGGGAAGTCGACACTGGCCGCAGGGACCTTTAGATAACACTGATTGTCGGTAAAAACACCAACTACTCACCAGCCTAAAGCCTCAAATTAAGTGTGGGAAGTCGACACTGGCCGCAGGGACCTTTAGATAACACTGATTGTCGGTACAAACACCAACCACTCACCAGCCTAAAGCCTCAAATTAAGTCGACACTGGCCGCAGGGACCTTTAGATAACACTGATTGTCGGTAAAAACACCAACTACTCACCAGCCTAAAGCCTCAAATTAAGTGTGGGAAGTCGACACTGGCCGCAGGGACCTTTAGATAACACTGATTGTCGGTAAAAACACCAACTACTCACCAGCCTAAAGCCTCAAATTAAGTGTGGGAAGTCGACACTGGCCGCAGGGACCTTTAGATAACACTGATTGTCGGTAAAAACACCAACCGCTCACCAGCCTAAAGCCTCAAATTAAGTGTGGGAAGTCGACACTGGCCGCAGGGACCTTTAGATAACACTGATTGTCGGTACAAACACCAACCACTCACCAGCCTAAAGCCTCAAATTAAGTCGACACTGACCGCAGAGACCTTTAGATAACACTGATTGTCGGTAAAAACACCAACCACTCACCAGCCTAAAGCCTCAAATTAAGTGTGGGAAGTCGAAACTGGCCGCAAGGACCTTTAGATAACACTGATTGTCGGTAAAAACACCAACAACTCACCAGCCTAAAGCCTCAAATTAAGTGTGGGAAGTCGACACTGGCCGCAGGGACCTTTAGATAACACTGATTGTCGGTAAAAACACCAACTACTCACCAGCCTAAAGCCTCAAATTAAGTGTGGGAAGTCGAAACTGGCCGCAGGGACCTTTAGATAACACTGATTGTCAGTAAAAACACCAACCACTCACCAGCCTAAAGCCTCAAATTAAGTGTGGGAAGTCGACACTGGCCGCAGGGACCTTTAGATAACACTGACTGTCGGTAAAAACACCAACCACTCACCAGCTTAAAGCCTCAAATTAAGTGTGGGAAGTCGACACTGGCCGCAGGGACCTTTAGATAACACTGATTGTCGGTAAAAACACCAACCACTCACCAGCCTAAAGCCTCAAATTAAGTGTGGGAAGTCGACACTGGCCGCAGGGACCTTTAGATAACACTGATTGTCGGTAAAAACACCAACTACTCACCAGCCTAAAGCCTCAAATTAAGTGTGGGAAGTCGACACTGGCCGCAGGGACCTTTAGATAACACTGATTGTCGGTAAAAACACCAACTACTCACCAGCCTAAAGCCTCAAATTAAGTGTGGGAAGTCGAAACTGGCCGCAGGGACCTTTAGATAACACTGATTGTCGGTACAAACACCAACCACTCACCAGCCTAAAGCCTCAAATTAAGTCGACACTGGCCGCAGGGACCTTTAGATAACACTGATTGTCGGTAAAAACACCAACTACTCACCAGCCTAAAGCCTCAAATTAAGTGTGGGAAGTCGACACTGGCCGCAGGGACCTTTAGATAACACTGATTGTCGGTAAAAACACCAACTACTCACCAGCCTAAAGCCTCAAATTAAGTGTGGGAAGTCGACACTGGCCGCAGGGACCTTTAGATAACACTGATTGTCGGTACAAACACCAACCACTCACCAGCCTAAAGCCTCAAATTAAGTGTGGGAAGTCGACACTGGCCGCAGGGACCTTTAGATAACACTGATTGTCGGTACAAACACCAACCACTCACCAGCCTAAAGCCTCAAATTAAGTCGACACTGACCGCAGGGACCTTTAGATAACACTGATTGTCGGTAAAAACACCAACCACTCACCAGCCTAAAGCCTCAAATTAAGTGTGGGAAGTCGACACTGGCCGCAGGGACCTTTAGATAACACTGATTGTCGGTAAAAACACCAACTACTCACCAGCCTAAAGCCTCAAATTAAGTGTGGGAAGTCGACACTGGCCGCAGGGACCTTTAGATAACACTGATTGTCGGTAAAAACACCAACTACTCACCAGCCTAAAGCCTCAAATTAAGTGTGGGAAGTCGACACTGGCCGCAGGGACCTTTAGATAACACTGATTGTCGGTACAAACACCAACCACTCACCAGCCTAAAGCCTCAAATTAAGTGTGGGAAGTCGACACTGGCCGCAGGGACCTTTAGATAACACTGATTGTCGGTAAAAACACCAACCACTCACCAGCCTAAAGCCTCCAATTAAGTGTGGGAAGTCGACACTGGCCGCAGGGACCTTTAGATAACACTGATTGTCGGTACAAACACCAACCACTCACCAGCCTAAAGCCTCAAATTAAGTGTGGGAAGTCGACACTGACCGCAGGGACCTTTAGATAACACTGAGTGTCGGTAAAAACACCAACCACTCACCAGCCTAAAGCCTCAAATTAAGTGTGGGAAGTCGACACTGGCCGCAGGGACCTTTAGATAACACTGATTGTCGGTAAAAACACCAACTACTCACCAGCCTAAAGCCTCAAATTAAGTGTGGGAAGTCGACACTGGCCGCAGGGACCTTTAGATAACACTGATTGTCGGTAAAAACACCAACTACTCACCAGCCTAAAGCCTCAAATTAAGTGTGGGAAGTCGACACTGGCCGCAGGGACCTTTAGATAACACTGATTGTCGGTAAAAACACCAACCACTCACCAGCCTAAAGCCTCAAATTAAGTGTGGGAAGCCTAAAGCCTCAAATTAAGTGTGGGAAGCCTAAAGCCTCAAAATAAGTGTGGGAAGCCTAAAGCCTCAAATTAAGTGTGGGAAGTCTAAAGCCTCAAATTAAGTGTGGGAAGCCTAAAGCCTCAAATTAAGTGTGGGAAGCCTAAAGCCTCAAATTAAGTGTGGGAAGTCTAAAGCCTCAAATTAAGTGTGGGAAGTCTAAAGCCTCAAATTAAGTGTGGGAAGTCTAAAGCCTCAAATTAAGTGTGGGAAGCCTAAAGCCTCAAATTAAGTGTGGGAAGCCTAAAGCCTCAAATTAAGTGTGGGAAGCGTAAAGCCTCAAATTAAGTGTGGGAAGCCTAAAGCCTCAAATTAAGTGTGGGAAGCCTAAAGCCTCAAATTAAGTGTGGGAAGCCTAAAGCCTCAAATTAAGTGTGGGAAGCCTAAAGCCTCAAATTAAGTGTGGGAAGCCTAAAGCCTTAAATTAAGTGTGGGAAGCCTAAAGCCTCAAATTAAGTGTGGGAAGCCTAAAGCCTCAAATTAAGTGTGGGAAGCCTACAGCCTCAAATTAAGTGTGGGAAGCCTAAAGCCTCAAATTAAGTGTGGGAAGCCTAAAGCCTGGAATTAAGTGTGGGAAGCCTAAAGCCTCAAATTAAGTGTGGGAAGCCTAAAGCCTGGAATTAAGTGTGGGAAGTCGACACTGGCCGCAGGGACCTTTAGATAACACTGATTGTCGGTAAAAACACTTCACGAAGTCTTCGCGAAGTAGACTTAGGTCTCAATTAAGACCTGCCTTAATAATGATTTTGAAATCATTGACAATTACATACATGCGATTATAAGTATATTCTCTCAGATTGCCAGTACAATCCTCATATGAATGTTCATAAAGTGGCTCATCTCGTTTCTTATTGTATCAAGTAAGTAGGAAGATGCTTCAAAGGTAAGACGGCAAAATAATCCCAATGTGGAAGCTAATGTGAATTGGAAATATAGAGGAACAAAATTTACAGTTAAGTATTCTTTTCTGTGTCCGGTGACGCCCAAAAGATGGGACTTTTGTCAACGTTTCAGATGAACTTACAGTAAAACAATAATGTAAATCTATGCTTGATCTTTGGAACACTGCAATATGTACTGCCACAGTTCTCATGTATTAAAACAGTACCTAAATAGAGTCAAAGCCACATAAATGGGAAGCAACTGACAAATAGAAAAACAAACTGACTCTGAAGATGTTTATCAGCATAATATTTATTAGAAAAGCAAAGGACAATATAGGCCAGTAATTCATGAGTACTATTTTCATCTAACATGTCACAATCAAAATATCAACCTCTCATCAAATCAAGGAATTCAATTATCGATTATCTGAAGAACGGATAATTCAAAAGATTAGCAGACTAAACAATCGCCTTTGTGAATTCACTTAAGTCACTGGACACACGATGACTAATCCTTGAAAAATCCTAAGGGTATACCAAGGTATTGTTTGTTTTTGGGTAAAGGATACTGATGGTAGTTTCAAGTTCAATTACACAAGACAAATAATGTGCACTTGACTTTTACCAGTTAAATCTTCTTTTTCAATGAAGAAAAATTGAATAAACGAAAGAGTAAAAAAAAAAAACCACATTCTTTGAAAAAATCAGAACTTGTATTGAAAACATTCACAAACACTCTGCTCTTTTTAATCAGAAGAAAAAGAAAGCAACACAAGCCAAACGTGCAAACAAAATCATAACATTTAAAACACCCTTTAATTTGAGCTTTTTTATGTTATTGTGGTAACCAAGAAAGGGAAAACAACATTTTATCATAGAATCTGGCTAAGCCACAAATGCCCAGCCCCCCCCCCCCCCCGCCTCACCTACCCCACTCGAAAAAAGTCCGACCCACAAATATTTCCTTTGATCTGTTTGAACACTCAAATCTGGTTAGATCAGTTGTTGCCTTGACATTATATTTGTTTAGTGTCACATTTTCCCTCTGTAATACAAAACAGTTCAAACAGTAATCTCAACTTCTTTATCTTACCAGAAACGTTTACATTTAAAAAATAATAACATAAAATCCTACTGCAGTACCTTTTAAGATGACTGCTGAAACAAAGCGGCCAAAACAACACACAAAAACAACAAGCAACAACCTTTAAAGACATTAAAAACGTAATCAAAGCATAATGTTGTGTATGCCTAACGCATTGAGTGTAATAATAAGGTTTAATTTCACGGAACAAGCTGTACAGAGGCAGACCATCAACATTTTCTATCTGTGAGATAAGAGAAGCATTAAGTCGGCCCACAGCAGAAGGATTCGATTACTTGTGTGGCATTTAAACCATAGGATTAAAAAAGTGTAGTATTGCTAGATATGGTAACGTTATGTATTGGAACTTTTCCAAGTATCGAAACCTACATTCGGAATTGTTATTCGTGAAACAGGATAGTTTTTACAAAAACAATGATAAATACACATTGTTATTAATTTTGAATGTTGTAAATTTCTAGATAATTTTTGCCGACTCTTTCTGTACAGCTGCAAGTTTGCTCACAGAGTGTCTCCTTCAAACACTCACTTATAAAATATGAAATCAAACTTCGATCTATGAAGAGTTTTGAGAAAATCTTGATATAAAAATTATGAGAAAATATCATATAACATCTATAAGGACAAGTGATATACAAAATGTCATCTTTATCCAAATAAAAAAGCAACAGTATGACACGAATATTGTATCAAGATTTGTGTCAACTTATCAGCATAAGTATAGTAACAAACACCCACAGAACATAAAACATAGATACAGAGAAAAACACACATTCCAGCAACACGTCATTGTCAACACTGTTTGGATATTTAGTCTCCACAATACTTCACTTCACACAAAAACCAAACCAAAACAAAACATAGACAAGCAGTGAAGCAAAAACTCGTCATTTGTAACACTACTCAGTACTGAAAAGTTATCAATCTTTGAGCAATGACACACACACAGAAAGTCAAAAACTAATTATCAAAATTTAGATTGCCTACAAGTACCAATCATAAAGCTGCAAAAGCAAGAGTAGAGAACAAACAAAATGACAACCACGATCAGCATAAATATTCCCATGATGTCCAAGAGATGAACAATTACATGATAAACTCATTACATTAAATGTTACATCATCTTTCGTCTTTTCCATTTAACATGTTGTGCTCATAAATAACACAAAAAGCGATTGAAACAAAGTGCATACACTATTGATAGCAAATGTATATATTCTAATCACAAAGTTTCAATGCAGATGTACACTGTCAGCAAATGAAAATAATCTTTTCCCAATAAAAAACAAAAACATGTTTTTCATAAATTATGTTAACTTCATCGTCTTAATATTATTAAACTGGCTACTCTCTAATTTGTTTGATCATAAGTATCAACCGTTTATGACGACCTCGAAAATTCAAATGAAAATGTCAATACAAAAATCAAACTCATGCCAAGTTTGTCCAGTAACTCTTGATTTGAACCTATTGCGTGATTATAACGATAAACTAAGAAGAACACAAAAAACAAGAAGTTGCTTGTACACTCAAATTTAGACCACCATTAAAAGTTTTAAACACATGCATGTACATATTTCTCATCAAGCAACAGTATACATCGCCATTGAACATGAAAAAGGAGGTTGACCAAGCATCAAAAAAGCATGATCATTCTTCATCAACAATTAGTGTCTATGCAATCAACATAAACATCGCTAGCAAAATCAAAAGCACAAAATCTTGTGAGCACACGAATTTGCAAGTACCTGATATTTACACAAGACAAACAGCAGTAAACATTCACAAAACAACAATTGTTCTTATCTGCAAAACACATTATTCTCACAAGCAAGGCACATACCAACAAACAAAAATATGATGTAAAACAAAAATAGAAGCCCCTCTGCCTTTGACAGCAGACCTTTCTTTCAAAAGATAAGTTGAAATATACATGTTAACTGTTAGCAAGAAGAAAGCTACTCCAAAACTGACAACAAGAACAATTTGATACCCGGAGGTTTATGTACATTTGAATAATGAATCAACAGTAAATACATTAAATAAAGCCATTTTAATATTTCTGATCAAGCAACAAAACATTGGCATTGAACATGAAGAGAACACATCAAGACAAAACATCATAAAGCATGTATGTCACACGCTTTCCTTCTTTGCCACTACTAAAGCAAACGTGTGCAAGATGTAGAGGTTACATGCCGAGTCTCAGTGATTATTAAAAATAATGGTCGAAGTTGGCGGATCATGAAAAATGCGAGCTTCAGCGAGCTTTTTCATGACCGCGAACTGAGACCATTATTTTTAATAATCACTGAGACGAGGTGTGTAACCTCTTTATTCCTCCTTTCTTCAGTTATTCAAAGAAAACAGGAGTTTTTGTGCGAAAGTTTGATCGAATCCGAATCACTCAACCTGCGCAGGCGATCGATTAATGCGCGGTTGTATAGTTCCGTGCAAATCATTCCATTCTGTTAACACTTCTTGTCAGTTTCCCTGTTTTAGACTAAAATCAAGTACACAGATATGCTGTTATTCTGCTGTGGCGGTAAAGGCAGATATTGTGTGTTCTGTTTATGTTTTAGTATCGTTTAGGATAATGTTCTTTCGTCAAATGGGACTAGCAGACGAACTTTTGCACCCGTGTTCCAACGTTAATTACTGTATGAAGTTCAGTTTTCTGGGGAAAATAGTGTATGAAACCGCTTTATGATGTTTAAATTGATGAGATGTGTGCATTTGGTTGCGTGTGATCTGTTTATAAAATGAAATGTTTTCAACTGACCGTCGGATTGCAGTCACACGGGGGATAACCGGCTATACAGAGGTAGGCTGGTGTACGGTGAGTAACACTCGATTCGGCCTGCATTTTCCAGTTTTACCACAAAGTTGTTGATTTCTGTCGGGATTAAAGGTGACCTACTGAATCTGCGATGACTAACTTTGTTTCGAAATGCATAATATGTCGAAGAAGGATTTGCGTTTTCCCGTATTTAAATGTTAAAACGAGAAATCGTGGTGACGAAGCACCGGAAATGGCTGCTCGGTGGGTTTCAATTGTAGAAATACGCTTGTTTTTACAAAACCAGCTCGTATTGAGCTTCGGTACGGGAGTCTTAGTGACAGAGGAGTCATACTTGATGCAAAGGAGTGCTATTGTCGGGTTGGAATCATTCGTTAGAGCGTGTAGGCGAGAGGCGGTCAAATATGCGAGATGATCGTACACCGGGTTGAAGACCGTCGCGAATGGGGCCTCAGACCCAAAATCCGGTTTGATGCATAATTTTCTGTTAAACTAGATATTCGAACACTCTCTCTCTCTCTCTCTCTCTCTCTCTCTCTCTCTCTCTCTCTCTCTCTCTCTCACTTCCTCTTTCTGTCTCTGCCTGCCTGTCTGTCTGTCTGTCTGTCTGTCTATTATGTCTGTGTGTCTGTGTGTCTGTCTGTGTGTCTGTGTGTCTCTCTCTCTCTCTCTCTCTCTCTCTCTCTCTCTCTCTCTCTCTCTCTCTCTCTCTCTCTCTCTCTCTCAGCAGTCTCTCACTGTTTCGTCACTGAATGGTCGTCGGTTGCTAATCCCCCCCCCCCACTTTTACCTTCAATATAATGTTGAATTGGTGTGGCTGTCATCCGTTAGCCAGCCAGCATAGAACAATACACAGTACTTTGGGGGAAAGGAGGCACACGATCAGGAGGTAGTTGTCCTGGATCATGACTTTCTTCAGGCAACGAAGTCATTCGGCGCTTAGTGTTTTCCGGGTAATTTTGTACGAGTCCATCTCTCAACATAGAGGGAACTCACGTGATCCAATATTATCATGAGCTAGTACAACATGCTGCGGAAAAAAATGTAAGAAGGTTTTCTGCAATAAAAAGACAGCACCGTTTTACAGCAGCATTATTTATTTCAATTTTACTGCAGTAAAATGTTTTGCTGCGGAAAAAGATGCTTCGGCGAATGATAACATTATTCAGAAATGCTGCAGAAAACCCGTTTTTTCTGCTGTATTTCTGTTTTTCCGCAGAATAGCTGAATGAAGTTATAATCCGAAAAGGATGGATATGTAGTCTCTGTTTCCGCGGCCTTTTATACTTGCTCATTATCACTTGAGTTGTCTCTCTGTTGAGAGATGGACTCGTCCTAAATTACCGAGAATTTTCGGAGCGCCGAATGAGTTCGTTGTCGGAAGTTCAAAGTTGCAAAATTACGCTGGTAATAATAATAATAATAATAATAATAACGATTACTTATATAGCGCGTAAACTTCGTGGTGACGAGCCCAGAGCGCTTTACACTTACACAATCATAATACAAACAAGGAAAGAGAACTAAATCCGAATAAATTCAAACATGGTCACACACACCCACACACGCACGCACACACACACACACACATCCACACACACACACACACACGCGCGCGCACACACACACACACACACACACACAATCTTTGTTTGGTAACACACTTACCTGTCAGCAGCATTATCAAATTTTCATAGACGGACGCAGTAGTCCACTTCGTTTTCGATTTGCTTCAAAAATTATTCTCGCTTCTGATTGGGGCACTGTGGAGCAAGCTATATCCTGAGGGGGGGGAGGGGGGGGCGGCGGCGGATACAAACGCTACTTAACAAGATCGTTAGTTTTTCTGGGTAAAAACAAAAACTGTCACAGGTTATTCGGAAGAAACAAGTATTCCCAATAAATCCGCGGAAAAACATGTACACATTATGTTGCGGAAAAACTACTTTCAGATGGAAACTAGGCAAACCATTAGGATGTAATTTTCCTTAGCGTACACATTATCACTTTTTTCAGTTTTCCTACGAAAAAAACCACAGAAAAGATGTAAAAAAACCCGGTTTATCTGCAGCATTTTTGAATTAATGTCATCATCCGCAGAAGCATAGTTTTTTTCTGCAGCAAAGGTTTTCTAAAGCAACTGTTTACATATTTTTCCGCAGCATTATTGGGAAACACTTATTCTTCTTTTTACCCAGAAAACACTGAGCGCCGAATGACTTCGTTGACTGAATAAAGTCATAATCCGCTAAGGACGACTACCTCCTAACCATATGCCTCCTTTCCCCCTCAAAGTATTGCTGACTGGCTAACAGATGACAGCCACTCCTATTCAACATTATACATGTATTGAAGGTTAGTCGGGAGGGGGGGAGGAGGGGGTAAGGGGGGGGGGGGCATTTTAGCAACCGACGACTATTCAGTGACGTACAGAGAGAGACTGCTGAGAGAGAGAGAGAGAGAGAGAGAGAGAGAGAGAGAGAGAGAGAGAGAGAGAGAGAGAGAGAGAGAGACAGAGACAGAGACAGAGACAGAGACAGAGACTGCGACTGAGAATGTTCTAAAAGTCTAGTTTAACAGAAAATTATGCATCAAACCGGATTATGCGTCTGAGGCCCCATTCGCGACGGTCTTCAACCCGGTGTACGATCATCTCGCATATTTGACCGCCTCTCGCCTGCACGCTCTAACGAATGATTCCAAACCGACAATAGCACTCCTTTGCATCAAGTATGATTCCTTTGTCACTAAGACTCCCGTACCGAAGCTCAATACGAGCTGGTTTTGTAAAAACAAGCGTATTTCTACATTTTAAACCCATCGAGCAGCCATTTCTGGTGCTTCGTCACCACGATTTCTCGTTTTAACATTTAAATACGGGAAAACGCAAATCCTTCTTCAACATATTATGCATTTCGAAACAAAGTTAGTCATCGCAGATGCAGTAGGTCACCTTTAATCCAGACAGAAATCAACAACTTTGTGGTAAAACTGGAAAATGCAGGCCGAATCGAGTGTTACTCACCGTACACCAGCTTACCCCTGTACAGCCGGTTATCCCCCGTGAGTCAGTGTTGTCGAAGAAACTGCGTTAAAAGAAGGGGAACTACTCTTGTCGGCAAGAGTATGAGTTACTTGCCTTGGGAATTTGCTTGTGATGAACGGTGTGTGCACGGCAGATCTAGATTCAGAAAACAATATAACTCATGGATTTTATATGGAGATTCATGTGTTCAGGCCTGTAGTTGTTAATTTAAATGCGGTATGTTTGTATTGTTTGCTCCAGAGATGTATATTTCGTACGTATAGAGCGTTCGGAACTTTTCAGTCGCAAAAGTAGTACCAAAACAGAACAGCTTCTCAACCCATTGCACTATCGAGGATTCAGGCTGTTGCTGGCTCGTTATTTGTTTGGTTGCTGGGTCATTATCGAAAAATAACTAACCCTACAGTTTACAGAGGTAAAGAAGCAGAGGGGGGAATAATATGTTACATGCTTTGGAGCATATGGCAAGAACGGATTCAAACTCAAAATCGTCCCTCCAAAAGCTCCACAATACTTTTATTTCTCCTGCTGTTATCGTTTCTTCTCTTTACAAATTCTTCAACGCTGAGAATACTGAAAACGGCATCCCAGACTACAGTACTGTTTCCATACGCGAGTTTAGCTTCCCTTGGAAAGTGGCTCGCTCAGGAGGCCTGTTAGTCTGAAACTAGAAGGACAGAGTTCTGAACATAGATGACAAAGACCCCGAAAAGAACAAACATTTCGCGGATGCAGACACAGAAAGACGTCATGAAGAATGGAATGCTTCAAAAGATACAGACTGTGACGATGACTGTGACGTCATTCACATATACCGAGACGTCATTCATAGTTGTTCGTTCACTTTCGTCAAAAAGTAGATCTCTCCACAATGGCTGCTCCTGTGTTTAGGTTTATCAAGCGTGAGTACGCAAAACGTGTTTGTTCTCTCCTCTGTCAGTTGAAGCTGTGAGACATAATCGCCATTACGAGCTAGTCGTGTGACAGAGAGTGTTCTTGCACACTCGACTGCTGCTGTTTCACTCCGGCTAAAGCCGTCGTGAAACATCTACAGTCTCGTGTGCAAGAAAACTCTCTGTCACACGACTAGCTCGTAATAGCGGGTAATGTACAGTGAGTGTGTTACTAGATAAATCTACTTCATAAAACATACAAAAGTGATAAAGCAACATATCTGAAAGGCATCTTCCTTCTAGTGAAACCCATCTGGTAAATCACAACTGATCCATTCAAGATTTTACTTGGGACGTAAACCTTTCTTCACTTGGACACATGTACATGTACCAAGAAAAAAGCAAACGCTCGAATGACTCACCTTCGTCATGCATGAATCACAAACAAATCAGCTGCTGCTCTAGCTCCATAAACGTTCAAGAACATGATTATGTCCTACCAATCTCCCTCACTGTGACTTTGACGAGGATCGGCCAGACTTAGTTCAAGCCTATGACCAGTGAAAAACATCAAACCTTGCAAGTGAGTGAAGTTTCAAAGCTGTGGTATGAAAAAAGAACTAATCTTTACCAAAACATGACCGGCTGTGACCTTGAGATTTGACTACGGTCAACCGAGCTTGCCTGAAAGTCATCAAACCAGGAGTGTACAAAGTTTCAAATCTCTATCTTTACTAATATTTGAGAAAGCGTCAACGTTATGTTGTTCTTCTGCAACTTTGTTACGTTGTGTGCAGACTAGGATATTTTGCTGAAATGATTTCCTCACTCAAACTTATGTCAGTATGCCAAATCAATTTAGCAAATCAATTCCTTTTTGCAAACCTGGTATGTCCAAGGGGAAGCATATTCTTATCACAAGTGAAAGCCTGGTGAGACCTATTGTGATTAACATGATCATTAACACAGCAAAGAAGCCATCTTTCTCAGTGATCTCTAACTTGTTTTGATGTTTAAGCAATGACATGAAAAAGACTGAATCTAAACTTTTAATCGAAGGAAAATACATACAAGTGTCAACATTAAAATTGCACAAATTGGCTACTATAGAAAATAAAGTCAACAAATTATATTTGATACAAAAATCAATGTGCCTGTGATATTCAAAAGATGTGTAACAATAAATATGTAAAATGCAGGTAAACATTTCTCATCAAGCAACAGTATACATTGTCATTGAACATGAAAAATGAGGTTGACTAAGCATAAAAAAAGCATGATTAACAGTAATCTGTGCAAAATGTAGTGTTTTTGTTCTCTCAATACAGCAAGCCAACTCGGCTGAAGGGACGTTACCAATGAACAGCAACCATTACAACACAATTCAATTTAATGTCTATGAAAACATAGCAAAGTAGAACATAGCTAAAACATTGTAATGCATATAATAACCAAATATCGGTTTGCAAAAAATAAAAGGATATGCTTGAGCGTCAATCTTCTACAGTGCCAGTCAGAAGTGTTCTCTTTTCACACTGCAAAGATCATTTAAACACACAACCGTAATCTTTTTTAAGCTAGTGTTGATTAATAAGCAGTTTTGAGGACTAATTAATTTTGTCAATGCACACAAGCAAGAAGCAGAAAATGTAATCAGAAACATCAACAACAACAACAACAACAACAACAACAACAACAACAACAACAACAACAACAACAACAACAACAACAACAACAACAACAACAACAACAACAACAACAACATCATCATCAATAACAACAACAACAATGAAAACGCCTGAGCAGACACCCAGTTGCGCACGCAATCGTTTACACGGGAAGGAGGGTTGTTTTAAAGGTAACATTCACAGTAATGATTGAGGTAAAGTTGACTGAAATGGTATTTGGAATAAGGAAAACTACTGAAGCATTTCACAGAAATCCTAAATAATCTGAAATGTGTTCCCTACCCAGACTTCTGGCACACTGAAATATTAGCAGAAATAAAAGAGATGATGGAATTTAAGTGTTACATCTTTGCGGTGAAGAATGTTGAGCACGTGGATCATTGGCAATATTCCTCCATCTTTTCAAGTCTGCCTGTGGCGCTCACTTGTTCATTCCAATTATTGTTTCATGAAACCAAGCATTTCTTTGATCTGTTTCTTCCTTCCATCGTCTGTAATTTAAAAAGTGTCGTTATATTGCGTAACTGTTTTTGTCTTGCAAGTTGGCATGCTGTATTGCCCGCATTATCTCTAACACCAGTGTTGACTCCCCAGGACAACAGCAGTCTGACAACGGACTCGTGGTTCTCACTGCAAGCTACGTGCAGCGGTGTCAGGCCTCGTTTGGATGGGATATTACTATCAGCTCCTTTCTCCAGCAACATCTTGACAGTGTCCACCTTTCCCTGCTGGCATGCCATGAACAGAGCAGTTTGTCCAGCCGTGTCTATTATGTTAATATCAACATCACTATTGATCAGCATCAGCGCTATGTCAGTGTGTCCATTGTAACAAGCAGTGTGTAGAGGTGTTCTGCCATTCAGATTTGCAATCTGCGGGTCAGCACCTTCATCCAGCAACATCTTGACAGTGTCCACCTTTCCCTGCCAGCATGCTTTGTACAAAGCGGTTTGTCCAGCTGTGTCTGTAATGTTAATATCAACATCACTATTTATCAACATTAGCGCTATGTCAGTGTGTCCATTGTAACAAGCAGTGTGTAGAGGTGTTCTGCCGTCCACCTTTGCAACGTGTGGGTCAGCTCCTTTTTTCAGCAACATCTTAACAGTCTCTGCGTTGCCCTGCCAGCATGCTTCGTATAGTGCTGTTTCACCGTTTGTGTCTGTTTTCTGTATGTCCACACCTCTGTTGATCAACATTACAGCTATGTCAGTGTTCCCATTGTAACAAGCAATGCGGAGAGGTGTTGTGCCGTCCCCCATTGCAATGTGTGGGTCAGCTCCTTTCTCCAGCAACATCTTGACAGTGTCCACCTTTCCCTGCCAGCATGCTTTGTACAGAGCAGTTTGCCCAGCTGTGTCTGTTGCATCAATGTCTGCACCACTGTTGATCAGTATCAGCGCTGTGTCAGTGTGTCCATTGTAAGATGTTGTGTGTAAGGGTGTGATACCGAGTTTGTTTGCAATGTGTAGGTCGGCGCCTTTCTCGAGCAACATCTTGACAGTTTTCGCCTTTCCCTGCCTTCCTGCTTTGAGCAGAGCGGTTTCTCCAGCTGTGTCTGTTATAATAATATCAACAC
This sequence comes from Littorina saxatilis, assembly GCF_037325665.1. Taxonomy (NCBI): domain Eukaryota; kingdom Metazoa; phylum Mollusca; class Gastropoda; order Littorinimorpha; family Littorinidae; genus Littorina; species Littorina saxatilis. Next base: position 20,379,627 of record NC_090260.1, on the reverse strand, counting down.
CACTATTTATCGTTATATTGCATGATTGCTTTTGTCTTGCAAGTTGGCATGCTGTATTGCCCGCATTATCTCTAACACCAGTGTTGACTCCCCAGGACAACAGCAGCTTGACTACAGACTCGTGGTTTTCTCTGCAAGCTACGTGCAGCGGTGTCAGGCCTCGTTTGGATGGGATATTACTATCAGCACTTTTCTCTAGCAACAGCTTGACAGTGTCGAACTTTCCCTGCTGGCATGCCATGAACAGAGCAGTTTGTCGAGCTGTGTCTATTATGTTAATATCGACACAACTATTTATCAGCATCAGCGCTATGTCAGTGTGTCCTTGGTAACAAGCAGTGTGGAGAGGTGTTGTGCCATTCCCCATTGCAATGTGTGGGTCAGCACCTTTCTCCAGCAACATCTTGACAGTGTCCACCTTTCCCTGACTACATGCTGTGTACAGAGCAGTTTGTCCAGCCGTGTCTATTATGTTAATATCAACATCACTATTGATCAGCATCAGCGCTATGTCAGTGTGTCCATTGTAACAAGCGGTGTGGAGATGTGTTGTGCCATCCCCCCTTGTAATGTGTGGGTCAGCTCCGTTTTCAAGCAACATCTTGACAGTGTTTGCTTTGCCCTTCCAACATGCTTTTAACAGTGCAGTTTCCCCAGCTTTGTCTGTTGAATCAATGTCAGTACCACTGTCGATCAGTACCAGTGATGTGTCAATACGTCCATTCCAACATGCAATGTGTAAGGGTGTGATACCGTGTTTGTTTGCAATGTGTAGATGGGCGCCTTTCTCCAGCAACATCTTGACAGTGTTTGCTTTGCCCTTCCAACATGCTTTTAACAGTGCAGTTTCTCTGGCTGTGCATGTTGCATCAATGTCAGCACCACTGTTGATCAGAATCAGTGCTGTGTCAATACGTCCATTCCAACATGCAGCATGTAAGGGTGTGATACCGTGTTTGTTTGCAATGTGTAGATGGGCGCCTTTCTCCAGCAACATCTTGACAGTGTCCACCTTTCCCTGCCGGCATGCTTTGTACAGAGCAGTTTCTCTAGCTGTGTCCGTAATGTTAATATCGACACCACTATTTATCAGCATCAGTGCTATATCAGTGTGTCCTTTGTAAGAAGCAGCGTGGAGCAACATCTTGACAGTGTTTGCTTTGCCCTTCCAACATGCTTTTAACAGTGCAGTTTCCCCTGCTGTGTCTGTTGTATCAATGTCAGCACCACTGTTGATCAGAATCAGTGCTGTGTCAGTATGTCCATTCCAACATGCCATGTGTAAGGGTGTGATACCGTGTTTGTTTGCAATGTGTAGGTCGGCGCCTTTCACCAGCAACATCTTGACAGTGTCCACCTTTCCCTGCCAGCATGCTTTGAGCAGAGGGGTTTCTCCAGCTGTGTCTGTTATGTTAATATCAACACCACTATTTATCAACATTAGCGCTATGTCAGTGTGTCCATTATAACAAGCAGTGTGGAGAGGTGTTGTGCCATCCTTCTTTGCAATGTGTGGGTCAGCGTGTTATTATCATTTTCTGAACTTTAACTGGCATTTTTGTCAGTGACCTATTTTTACGTTTTGAAAGATGCTTTTGGAGTGAAGTCTCGAGGGAGGTGGCGAGATAGTATATAAACAGGCGTCTGAAACTTATACTTTTGTTGATTCTATCTATTTGTATGACTGCGAGAGTGGATCGTGGTGTGGTTAGTTAGTTAGCAGTAACTAACCGTTCATAATCACCTTCTGTGATCTATTGAAACGTGACAATCAGTGTGTGGAACAATCCAGTTGACGCTGCTGTCGTCACAGTGATAGTGTCCTCTCCTGAACTTGCATTACGATTTTGAAGCCGGGACGTACATTACTTCTGTTCCAAAGGCTTTTCAACGCGTACCCTGAAAAAGAAGTTTATCCGTTCAATGTCAATAAATCATCTTCGTCTTTTCGCTTCACATACAATATTTGGGCTGCACACACACTCCATCCTCCCCCCCACACACACACACACACAAACACACACACAAACACACAAACACACACACACACACACACACACACACACACACACACACACACACACACACATATATATATATACATATATATATAATATGTATAGGTTACAACACGAGTGGTTTTTTATATGGCTTGTATTTCAGTCAAGACCCAGCGGATGAATATCATCGGGAGACACGAGCCTCTGGCGAGTGGCTCTCGATTGATATTCCCGCTGGGTCTTGACTGAAATACAAGCCATATAAAAAACCACGAGTGTTGTAATCTGTATATCCCATTCTACCATCAAACACAAAGTGTAGACTACTAGCGGCACTGTTGCGATCTGTGGAGTGTAAAACAGTGTTGCCATCGAGACTTGGCCCTTTTGCAACCTTAAACTAAGTGACCGTCGCTGAAAAAATAAAACGAATGAGTGCATCGATAAGTACGCGGTAACACTACTTTCAGACCATTTAAAAGCTTTAAGTAAAGGTTCCGAGTTGCAAGTAATGAAGTCGTATAGAAATCAATTTAGTTGAAGCGCACAATTCTTTTGTTTTGTGTTTCAGGTTGGCGGAACGGGGAAACCGGTTTGGCACCCATTAATTTTGGCTTACTCGATTCAGAATCGATTCCACGTTGTTTCAGTTTCTCGAACGTATTATTATACAATTAGGCTTATTGACAGAGAAGCAAATTTTAGGGAACACATATGTAGGTTTAGATTTAACCATTTGCTCCCTATTTGAAATGTATCTACGTGATAAACTGTTTTGCGAGTGTGTTTGCATGGATGAACCTAAACTGGTATGGGTGTGAGGAAAACAGGACCCAAGTCTGTCACCGCCGATTGATTGCATTTTGAAAGAATATGACTGGATTACGGAAAAATACACACATGTTAAGTTCTTGGATACCTTCATCGCCAATGTGGACTTACTGCAGAGCCAGGCAAAAGAGTAAAAATACCTGAAACAGCCGATGTTTGATAACGAAGCGAAGCCAAAGGACGCTTCTCGGTAGATAAACAGTCGTTTGGTACGATGCAAGGGAGGGTAGTCGTTTTTTTGTTTTGGTTTGCAACCATTGGCATTGTGATCAGTAGTGTTTGACGTACTGTTCAAACTAGTGTTATGCACGGGTTAATAAAACTGCGGATAGAACTCTTTAGCAGCAAAGCAATTAAGAGTGTATTACAATCTACCTTTAAGCATATTTCTGATTGGATTAAGGTTGTGCCAGCTTAAACTCTAGTTTTTATCTGTGTGCTGTCCCGGTGCAAGGGAGACTACTCTTTTGTTTTGGTTTTCATGGCAGTGTTTCGTACTGTACATGTAACAGAGTATGTTCTTGTAAACCGGTCTGCAGTAGACAGGGACACGGAGAAAACGTTCGAAACAGTATTGAGGGAACACATTTTCTTTCTGTTGTGTTGCATATTCTTTTTTGGATTATTCCTATGGTAGCGATGCTTGTCGACACACGGATAGCAAACAGAGGTTCGCCATGATCGTTCGCTAGCATCTGTGTATCTTGTAAGCTGAATGTTCGGTTTTTTTCGACCGGCATTGCTTTCATAATGAAAGAAACGTTTGTTTATTGCATCCCATACATCAGATCAGTTCCGAGATTCATTTTTGCGTGCAACTGATATGGTTTTCTGAGCCGTGCGATACGATTTTGGAACTTCATACAAATGTGTCACATTGTTCGGCGCGAGGTCAAAGGTCGGGAGGAAAGTAGTTCTTTGCCCAAATCGGAATCTGCACTATCATATATTTTTTTGAGTCCATGATGTATTTATTGAGCTATAAAAATACAACATATATACCCATACTGAAGTAACAGAGACAAAGAAGGGAGGTCATGGGATATGTGTATATATACATATATATATATGTATAGGTTACAACACGAGTGGTTTTTTATATGGCTTGTATTTCAGTCAAGACCCAGCGGATGAATATCATCGGGAGACACGAGCCTTTGGCGAGTGGCTCTCGATTGATATTCCCGCTGGGTCTTGACTGAAATACAAGCCATATAAAAAACCACGAGTGTTGTAATCTGTATATCCCATTCTACCATCAAACACAAAGTGTAGACTACTAGCGGCACTGTTGCGATCTGTGGAGTATGAAACAGTGTTTTCAGCGAGACTTGGCCTTTTTGCAACCTTAAACTAAGTGACCGTCGCTGAAAAAATAAAACGAATGAGTGCATCTATAAGTACGCGGTAACACTACTTTCAGACCGTTTAAAAGCTTTAAGTAAAGGTTCATAAGTTGCAAGAAAGTAATGAAGTCGTATAGAAATCCATTTAGTTGAAGCGCACAATTCTTTTGCGTTTCAGGTCGGCGGAACGGGGAAACCGGTTTGGCCCCCATTTGGCTTACTCGACTCGATTCAGAATCGATTCCACGTTGTTTTTTTCGAACGCATTATTATACAATTAGTCTTATTGACAGAGAAGCAAATTTTAGGGAACACATATGTAGATTTAACCATTTGCTCCCTATTTGAAATGTATCTACATGTTTTGCGAGTGTGTTTGCATGAACCTAAACTGGTATGGGTGCGAGGAAAACAGGACCCAAGTCTGTCACCGCCGCTTGATTGCATTTTGAAAGAATATGACTGGATTACGGAAAAATACACACATGTTAAGTTCTTAGATACCTTCATCGCCAATGTGGACTTACTGCAGAGCCAGGCAAAAGAGAAGACTTGCTCGCAAAACACGTGAAACAGCTGATGATAGCGAAGCCCAACCGTGCCAGGTAAGGACGGTCTGACAGATTCTCAAAAGTCGTCTGCTAACGAAGCAAGGGGAGGGTACTCGTGGTTTTGTTTTGGTTCGCTAGCATCTGGTTATCTTGTAAGTTGAATGTTCGTTTTTTCCCACCTGCATTGCTTTCATAATGAAAGAAACGTTTGCTTATTGCATCTCATACATCAGATCAGTTCTGAGATTCATTTTTGCGTGCAACTGATATGGTTTTCTGAGCCGTGCAATACGATTTTGGAACTTCATACAAATGTGTCACATTGTTCGGCGCGAGGTCAAAGGTCGGGAGCAAAGTAGTTCTTCGCCCAAATCGGAATCTGCACTATCATATATTTTTTTGAGTCCATGATGTATTTATTGAGCTATAAAAATACAACATATATACCCATACTGAAGTAACAGAGACAAAGAAGGGAGGTCATGGGATATATATATATATATATATATATAGAGGTTACAACACGAGTGTTTTTTTTATATGGCTTGTATTTCAGTCAAGACCCAGCGAATGAATATCAAGGGACTCACGAGCCTCTGGCGAGTGAGTCCCTTTGATATTCCCGCTGGGTCTTGATTGAAGAAATACAAGCCATATAAAAAAAATCACGAGTGTTGTAACCTGTATATCCCATGAAGATCTAAAAGACAAAGTGTGACGGAAACATCAAGCTTTAGTTGTCTGTTCAGATGAGGCACCTCTGCACATACTTTATTCTAAAGGCACGTCTGTTGATCAATGTCAAACCGGGCACGCTGTAACTTCACATGACCATAGCCTGAACATAGCAGTGCTGGTCGGACGGACTGGGTTTTTAACGATTGCTAGTTTGACTTCTGTTTTAGTTGAGAGCACGAGCACACACACTCAAACACATACGGCTTGTCATGTTGATCACAAGAGAGAAACAGAACTGCGAATAGAAGGAAACATTATACGTTATTTGCGTGTTTGACCAAAATATGACATTTTACACAGATCGAGACAGTCATTGTTCTCCGAGACCGCGCTAGCGGTCGAGGTGAACAATGACTGTCGAGATCTGTGTAAAATGTCATATTTTGGTCAAAAACGCAAATAACATTTATGTATCGATCGAATTCCTTTCAGGTACTATGACTTTGTTGTTGTTTTGACGATTGAACGAGCACACACACACATGCAATCAAACACATACACTGATACAGTCATAAGCTTCATATTTGGGCGTTTCAGGTTGACCGAAACTTCAAAGGAACTACAAAACACACGTCATGTACTGACTTTGTTGTTTTTTTGACATTGAACAGCACACACACATGCAATCAAACACATGACGTGTGTTTTGTAGTTCCTTTGAAGTTTCGGTCAACCTGAAACGCCCAATTATAAAGTTTTGTAGGCCTCTGACGTCACATGACTCGAAGAAGGGAAATCCAATGTCCAATCGATACATAACTAAGTATGGAACACGAAGAGGGTCAAATGCTCGAGCAAGTACTCGCGCATTTACTCGAGCACTTTCGAAACTGCTCGAGTAAATGCGCGAGTACTTTTGAATCGGAGATTCCCGAGTTGTACCGAAGTCATTGGTTGGGTTTATTGAAAACTTGACCCGGAAAATTTACTGAAACGACGCATCTGTAGTCGTCATGGAGGCGGGAAGGGCGGTCGCTGGGATTATTAACGATCGCATCAGGGAATTGGCGGACAGACCTACTGGGATGGTCGATCGGTAAGTATCAGTGTACTTTTAAATTCAAATTGTTAACTTTTTTGGCTTTGGCTCGCCTCGGCTCATCTTGTAAAATATTTAGAAAATATGCCAAAAAGATGACTGTTCCGCGACAAGTTTTTGCTTTACCCGCTCGTTACTTCTCGGAAATACGCGAGAAAGTACTCGCGCATTTAAATGCGCGAGTACTTTGAAAGTGCTCGAGCAGTTCTGAAAGTGCGCGAGCAGTTTGAAACTGCTCGAGCATTTTCAAAAGTGCTCGCGCATTTCCTCGAGCAGTTTCGAAAGTGCGCGAGCATTTTCAGAAGTACTCGCGCATTTACTCGAGCAGTTTCGAAAGTGCTCGAGTAAATGCGCGAGTACTTGCTCGAGCATTTGACCCTCTTCGTGTTCCATACATAACAGATTACGCGCGAGAGTCGTTCAGTGCAATTGCTGAGTTTTAGTCTCGACTTGCCGAGACTATCATCACAGCGTCATAGATTTCATGACGTCTGTCGTCCATCGCGTCATATTATGGGGACGTAATCTGTTATTCGCTGTTCTATTTCTCTCTTGTGTATCAAACTAGAAACCAAGGAGGTTGGTTTGCGCTTGTCGTCTTGTTCTGGGAACAAGAACTCCTTCTCGAGGCGGGTCTCTTAAGGTAAATGAGTTATTATGTTGTATAATATTGAAGCTTGAATACATAGCTGGAATATAAAATGTTAGTGTATGCAAAGTGCACTAAATTCTAGTGTGAAGTTTTTAAGAGGATTCTCGTTGAGATTGTATTACGTTTTTGTTGGGTAATTTCTTGAATATAAATGTTGTTACACATTTATGTTATGTTAAGATGTGATGCTATGTATGGTAATGTCAGTAATGGATTAAGTGATCCATGGGTCAAGTCATAGCTTGGATATTGATTGTGGACGGAATGACATACATGGAATGATGTCAGAAGTACGTGTGTAATGTTTAGTTTGGAATGTGAATGGAGAATGAGAGTGTGATCGTTATTATGTTTGGATTACGTTAGGTATTTAGTAACTATGGCCAAGAGGGAGAGAAAGGGAAGAATGAACGAGAGAGATGATACACGATTGTTTAGAAAGAAGAGATGGTTTAAGAGAATGTTATATTAAGACTTGGGTTATTCTTTAGGAGTTTCCATGACGGTGTCCGGGGGTTGGTACCCACACTGGAGATGAATTCGTGACGATGTCAGGACAAGAATCCACATCGGCGAAGGTGGATGGATGGTGGAGTCCCCATCAACACTGGACGTTGAGACGAACCGGTGCTTTTCGCTAAGTGCGAAGGAGTGTTTCATCAAGGAGGAACTTGAGATATGGATAACGGTATCGGCAAGGATTACAGTTACACAAGAGTGTGTAAAGGACTGCAGGAATGAGAACTACGAATTCGTGAGTGTCTGTCAACATCCTCTCTTGTGGCCACTAAAAGATTATATTGGAATAACATAATAATAAGATAGTATGGTTAAGAAAGATTGTTATACTATGTAATCACGTGTATTAAGTGATTACAATATTATTATGTGAACTGTGCGTTGTGATTGGAAAGTTGCATTTCTGTTATTGATGTGAAGATTGTGAATTGCTTTTTGTGAGGATAATAATAAGTCTGTATCCTCCAAATTATGTGTGTGGAGTGTATTGAATTAGAGCGAAAGGAGTTAGTTAAATAGATAGGGCAGAGCACGCATGAGTAAAAGTAACTTCTCTAATTTCATATACCACTTCATGACATGGGATATACAGGTTACAACACTCGTGATTTTTTATATGGCTTGTATTTCAGTCAAGACCCAGCGGGAATATCAAAGGGACTCACTCGCCAGAGGCTCGTGAGTTCCTTGATATTCATCCGCTGGGTCGTGACTGAAATACAAGCCATATAAAAACCCACTCGTGGTGTAACCTCTATATATATATATATATACACAAACAAACGCGCGCACACACACACACATACATCACACACACACACGCACCTTTTGTGCATGGGCACATTTATAGGTTAAACAGCTTCCATTGATTCTTACTTTAGGTGTTGCAGATCTTTATCTTCAGTTGTCTGCACGTTCAGGCCAAGTCTTCTGCCGGCTTCCTTCGCTGCGGCCTTTGCTTTTGAGATGACGTTCGGTGGACAATCACGTGTGAAGTTAAAGCCTTGGCTGTCTTCCTTCGTTTTGCCGAGACTTTCATCCATGATCTTGACGAAGTACAACACCAAGTTATACCAGGCCTGGTCCAAAATTACCAACTGTTTTGGAAATGGAAAAAATAGTGTAGCTCACGCAATGTCCGTTATTTTCAGGGAAGCCGGTTATGTAAGCAGTTTTCCGGTGTTTTTGACTTGATTGTTAGCGAGTTTTTTTAACACGTCATTCTTATCTTGGCTTACTGAAACACTTGTCAAAATCACAGCGAGCGTCATGGCTAGTACGTAAACGAAGGTGTTGTCCACATGCTTTGAAGGTGTGTTTTTTTGTTCATAATTATATGTACGTATGAGTAAATATGTTCCAATCTTTACTTCTGTGCACATCATAAAAACCCTTTTCTGTGGACAGGAATGTCTTAGTCTTCTTGGAATGAAGACTGGATTTTAGTTGTGCTGCTGCAAGTAAAACAATGTCGTTTCTATATGAACCACTCCCAAGTCAACACTTTAAAACCACACAAAATAGTCAGTGTCGTAAAATAGCGAACATTTTTCAAGTGACTGAAAGGTATACTGCAACCTGGGCTGATATAAACTAAGCAAGGGATCACGTGACCGCCGAAGTGTTACAGGTAGGCTTAATTGTTCAGTAATTCTGCGATGTTCCGGAAAGGTTACAAAAACCACGTCATAGGTTTGTTGACTCACATCCAATAAAATCATGACTTCGCATGCTGACAAGTGATTGATACAATGGGCGTATGTGTTTATTTGTGCGTATGTGCGTCCGTGTGTGTGTATGTGTGTGTGCGTGCGCGCGTGCGTACGTCCGGGCGCGTGCGTACGTCCGCGCGTTTGTGTGTGTGTGTGTGTGTGTGTGTGTGTTTGTTTGTTTGTGTTTAAACTGTTTGGTGTGTGCGTGCGTGCCCGCGTGGGTTTGTGTGTGTGTGTGTTTGCGTGCGTGCGTGTGTGTTTGTGTGTGTTTGTGTGTGTGAGTGTGTGTAACTTTAACGCACCGTCTGGGAAGTCTTGTCACTCCCTGCCCCAGACTGAGTGCCGGCCAGGTGCTGGTTGACAGGCGACACTCTGGACACGATGGTAACGGCTTCTTTTAGCTTCAGGTACTCACTCCTGTTCAACCGCTGACGTCTGCAAAATGAAGCGCTGGTCTCTCAAAGATACTCTAGTTTATTATATACGTCATCAAGTTATTGATTGCATAATATCTAAGGTTAATACAAAAAAAGGCCTTCAGATTGCTTTGTTACTTATAATGTTACTGCGCACGAGGACTGCCTTCACTTTGCAAAAGTGAGTGCATAGGAAGCTTTATTAGATTTTGTCGTAGGTATATAATTATTATGTACTTCTGATTTCGTAAAATAGTAAAAACTTGAAAAGAGCACTCGATCGTTATGAGAGTAGAGTTGGGTTACGTTCCTTGATGCAAGAGGGCCTTTGGGAACGTGCGAACCGTCCTATGTTTCTAGTTGTTGTAATTTACTTTAAATCTGTTTGTTTTTGATGTTTTTTATTCACTGTTTTCTGTTGGGCGGGGGTCTGCACATATTTATCATTTATATTAGTATGTAGGCCTATCTGATCAAAACGACCTTTACAGCAGGATCAAAAGTATTAAAAAAAACCATGGCCAGCTCAAATTGTTTCAGGCTCTGTTCTTTTTGTACTTCACATTTTCAGTTTAAAATAAACTCCATTAACAGAAATGACAAAAAATAAAGGATAGCAGACAGGGCACACATTGTGAAAACATCTCTGAAATGTTTACTTTCGTGCCGTGCAATAATTAAAGGCCCAGTGCAGCTCACAGCCTTTGTTTTGCGTTTTTGTTGCAGCTGAGTGCATTTACAGTTCAAAAATCCTCCTATGGTAGTAAAACAAACCCAAAACTACCCAACGACGACATCTGTGAATCTCGACAGTTTCTTGTTCACGCGAGTGCATAAATTAACCTAGTTATTACTTGGTGTTTGGTCGGAGTTTGATTCAACTGAGTGATTCCGGCCTCCATTTTGTTTTATACAAACTCATGATGATGTCTGACATAGTTTGCTTTAGTGACGTGTCTTTTTGTGCATGATGTGGTGATCTACCTGATCTAAATTTAGATCCAAAAATAGGTCAAGACCAGCCGGGTCCGAGTACGAAATTAATTCGTAAAAAAATCGCAGTTCTTGACTCTTTGGGTGCAAGTCAATGAAACTTGGTAGTTCTTCTAACGGATAGCTGCCTGAGGTATGACTAAAATCCCCAGGGGCTCCGTGCACCTGGATTTGACAAGTTCAGTACCTTTAAGTCAGATAACGGAGTGTCTCAGGACCTGTATCGACCAAAACAATAAAATGACAGTTTCGTACCTGTAGTAGATCTTACTGGTTTGCTGTCTCCTCTCCTCAACCTCCTTGCTCAGTAGGTCCTCTGAGAACTTGTCCCTGGGCAGCGCGCAAGCCAGGAGAATAAACTCGCAGTGACAGTAGTTGAGCAGAGATCTCGTCAGCACCCGAGCAATTTCGCTGGCGTAGTTTCGAGCAGATTCTTCCTCCTGTCCAGAACTGTCGGGTTCGTACATAACAAGGACAAAAGGTGGAATACCTACAGCCAAAAACAAGGTTTGGAGACTTTTCTCTGGAGGTTTCGAAGTTTTCAGGTTCAGTGCTGGAGGCAGAAGTTCAGACGTCCACTCGCTGAACAGTGCGCTTTTTGCGAATTCTTCCAGGACCGATTTTTCTGTGGCAAGATCTTTCCGGTCAAGCGCCGTCCCGTTGAGCTGATGTTTATCTGCGTTATCTTGGAGGAAAATGAATAAAATCATACACACACGCATAAATACACAGACATCCCCCCCACACACACACACACACGCACACACACAAACATACACACACACACCCACACACACACACAGGTAGGCATTGCGGACAAAATAACAAAGACAAGGGAAAGGTACAACTGTGTTTTATTTTGGGACTTCCGCTAGTAAATATCTCAGTGAGCATGACTATTATAAACATGGAACCACGATAGCGCATACGTACTGTACTTGTGGACACAGGGAAACAACTGCATACTAGTGATAACCATTATAACACACGCGCGCGCGCACACACACACACACACATACACACACACACACACACTGAAACACGCACACACACTGAAACACACACATTCGTGCGCGCGCGCACACACACACACACACACACACACACACACACACACACACACACCTCACTTTGGTCTATGTTAAAGTCATTTGCTATATTTTACCCACCAACATTGTTACAGATACCTAGCGGGAATATTCTACAAGAAAAGTTAAAATAATGTTGAAAGTGCTTTACCATTTGGTATGTCTTCGTGGTGGGACAGTACAGTCTCCGTGAACAAGGGGCACGCACCTTTGATGTCGGTCGGTTTGTTGTAGTCTTCTGGGTATTTCCCTGGAATGAGTTCAAGTATACAAACATGAGGTAAACAGATATAATCCAGGGGTCATATAATTGATTCTCACTCACTCACTCACTCTCTCGCTTTCTCACTCACTCACTCACTCACGGGCGTTCTTCCTCGCTCATTCACGCAACCATCTGCTATATACTGTCAACTTCCCATCAGTCAATAATGGCAGATCCGAAAACGATATTTTCCAAAACGACACAAACAATATTGCTATTCTGATAGGCGCGTACAGGAATTCGGGGAACCTCATTGGATAGTCTCACACAGCCCTATTTTGGCAATTATTCCATATTTCTACGGAAGTCGTTCGATTTTTGTATATATTCACACGCGTTTCCGGTTTAGCCGCGGTGCTCACTTAATTCAACTCGAGCAGACGGTCTTTCCAACACTAAAATACAATCGAAGACATATGCAGTTCTACTTACCACTACTTGCCAACTAAAAAGATGCTTTTATAAATTACGCTAGTCTGCTTATTTCCGTCGAAACAGGACATAGTATTAATATATCTGTACTTCAATACAACAAATTCCCCGAACAAGAGTGTAGAGCGCAAGAGACGTCGCCGCTTTGCCAAGTCAATCTGTCAAACTCACAGAACAATACTGAACGCACAGCATTTTAGGAAAACAATGCTTTACGGATACTAATTAACGTGAAAAACGAAGCTGATCGCTTGAAGTGACAAACATGTATACCGCAGTAGCATAAAGCGCTTCACGGGAAAGAGCGCTTTTCTTTATTCTTTTTAAATTTCTGAGCTTGTTTATCCAAACATAACATATCTGTATGTTTTTGAAATCAGGAAATGATAAAATAAAAATAAGATGAAATCATTTTGGATCGATTACTTACAGAGTTTTAATGATATTTATCGAAGAAAATGAACAAAGCGTCTGGGGATACAATTTGAAGGAACTCTCGTATAAAGTTTCATCCAGATCGGTGCAGCAGATTTCTGAGAATCGCTCTACACACACACACACACACACACACACACACACACACACACACACACACACACACACACACACACACACACACACACACAACACACACACACACACACATGCACAACCACCCTCGTCTTGATTCCCCGTCTATGTTAAAACATTTGATAAAAACTTGAATAAATGTTAAAAGAAACATAATCATACTTACTCTTCTCAAGTGATGCCTGACTGATATGCTCTTTCCACTCATCTGCAACAAAATGAATACACAAGCCCCTGTTGCGACATCAGTAAATATATATATATAGGTTACACACTCCGAGTTCTGAATATCGTGCATATTTTCCCTAGGGTCGATTTTCAGGTATTACCGAGCCTCTGGCGGTTGCCTATGAAGAGTACTCGAGTTGTGCACCTTGAATCACTGTCTGTCTCTATCGCGCTCTCTCTCTGTCTCTCTCACCGCTTCGGCCAACTCATAATCTTCACTCAGCTCTTTTCACCCCAGCAGATTATGTGTATTCTTTGTTGTTTTCTTTATTTCTTCAATGTTAAAATGTATGTAGATCGTTAGCTAAACGTGAGTTCGACTTTTATACCGCAGAATATTTCAATCGTTTTGCTGAAGTAAAAGTAGTCCCCAAGTTAACGATAAATATGCAGATGACCTCTATAAATTATCCAATTGTACTCTGAGATCAAAGGCAATGACCAATGACAGGTGAGATCGAGACTCGGTTGTGATGGATTATCCATATAGTTGTGATGGATTATCCAGAATAATCACCTCCTCAGCTAACAGAGACAAAGAGGCAGGTCATGGGATAATATCACGTACTATCGCATTTTTACTGATCACATGACAAAAGCAGCTGTTGTCATTAGTCAACTAGGAACTGTATATCAATTGATATCGCGCAGAAAGTGCCTAGTACATTTGATATCGTGCAGGAAATAGTTTATGAATTTTAGTTTTGAAGAAAAAAATCTCACCTAAAGGAAACAAATGTCTCCCTTCTTTTAAAATCAAAAATGTATAAAAGGAAAGTAACTGCATCAGAAAGATTAAGCTGTGCAATGACGAAAAAACAACTTCTCCCACCCAGCTTTAACAGAGAAGCAGTAGAAAAGAATGTTACAATCTTACCGACTGAGGTGGTTGGAACAGCCATAAACAAGGCTGACCTTGAAAGCACCAGTACTCAGAAAACCGTGAGATCTCTTACGCACATCACTCACAAACAGGCAGGAAATAAGCAGACGATTTAAACAGTTCGCACCTGCATGAACCATTCTCCACCCTTCTTAGTCGTAGCCATACAACATCTACCCTAGGCATCTTTCAGTTTCACACAGTTACAGCGCCTTCGGAGGACGCCATTTTGGATGCGTCGTCTGCACTCAGTTGAACTGAGCTTCGACAACATTATTATGCAGTCCATCGACGCCGACAAATACCTGGAAGCCTTCTTGGACACAGAAAATGAGCCAGAGGACTTCACTGATACAGCCTGGCGCACTTCAGTTCCTGCCATCGTTCAGAATTGCCAAATCGCACAGTCAAAAAGTCTACGCCGGACTGATGAAGTAACTGGGACTTTCGTACTTCGCTGTTCCTTCCAACTCCACTGAACTTGTTAGCCTTTGCTTGTGATCTGTTTAGACCGTATATTTTTGTTCTGTTTGCATTTTAAATGCCTTATTTTTGTCTGAGAAAAAGAAACTGTTACTGAAAAATAAAAGTAAGAGCAACGAAGTTCAGTGCGAAAGCAGGAAGAGACAAATCCAACATTTCCACCAAGGCAGTACTTAGCCTCCCTTGACTTCTGGATACACAGGTTAATCAATGGTTCCTACTGTTCCAAAATCGAATACGATAAAATCGTTATCGTTAGATTTGACCGTGATATCAACATTTATCAGTCTGAATGTCGAGAAAGGCTGAATCATATCAGATCTCGGCTCCCGCCTCGATCTGATAAGATTTCAGCTTTCTCGACATTCAGACTGATAAATGTTGATATCACGGTCAAATCTAACGATAACTAATACTCATTAATGAGACCGGCTCCCCTTTTCACATCCATTTATTTATAACCTAAGTTATAAAGCGTGTTCCCGTAAATCATTGCAGTTCCGAATTGAACTCAAAGTTGACTTCGCGAAGACTTCACGAAATCTTGTTACCGAAAATGCAATTTTAAACCTTTGTGCATCTAGCTTCGTGAAGTAGACTTTGCGAAATTGACTTCGCGTATTTAATATAAGGCTTAGAAGTGAGACAAACGTGAGCCGTATCAAAGCTCTGACTCGATAAATGGCTTGCTTCTTTAACTGTTGCTCTGTTTGTACCCCACCAGACTTGTTTTGTTACGAATAGCAATTTCTGAACACTTGCCTGTTGTTACTGCGGAAGAAACTGTTGTGGACTTGTTCTTCTTCTCCAATTGGTTGACGTTTTTTGTAGAGTTCTGGTCTCCATTGAATGCATGGTTGAGCAGCACACTCCTGACCGCTAAGACAAGAAACATGTAATTCGTGTTTCACGCGCCCATCCGCCTTCAGCATCTTTTTTTTTTCTCGTTAGCATTTGACTTCTCATGACAAGTTAGTTTAAACGCAACACACACACACACACACACACACACACACACACACACACACACACACACACACACACACACACACACACACACACACACACACACACACGTAGATGTTCGAAGATACACTTCAAATCACAGGATCTTGTATCAATGCGGCGGTCGATCATTATTAACTCCTTCATGCTTACTGTATCCTTACTACTAAGACCAGTAGTATATAATTATATATCATTCGGGGTACCTTGGTATGTACTCCGTTTTGGCCATTTATGTCAGGTATTTTTCAATCAGTGTTACTATTTTTCCTGTACAATGGTGCCCAGCACCAGGACCATTATGATTCTTTTACCAACATGGTTTTTTTTTTAAAGAAAAATTAATTAGGTGTTCATTGATACTACTTAAACACAGTGTGAACGTGCCCCTTTGCAAGGACTTATGAGTTACTGGGTCACCAGATAAAAGCACGTGGAATCATGTGTGACCACATTGGTGGCTGCATACGGATACCCATTATTGTTTTCGTGTGAATTTCGTGCAGAAAGTGGGTCTTGCATTCCGTCCATCTGTTTCTGCATTCTCGAACCACATCACTTTGTCAGAAATGCTTTCACTCGGATACACAACCTGCCGACAAGAAAATGGGATGTCATATACTGTTCAAAAAAAGAAACGCATAGTTGCTACTTGCCAAATTTGTTTTATTTTTCGAAAAAATTAACAGAAAATCCAATATTTAGATTATTTGTTTGAAATTTGGTATGGACACAGTTGAATGCACACACAGTTCATTTGCATCTTCAAATCAATCAGTCAATCAATACGATTGGGTGCCGAGGCTGTCAAGTCAGTAGGGGGTGTGACTGCCTTGAGCAGCAACAACTGCCCGGCACCTTCTGGGCATGGACTGGATCAGATGCCGGATATCTTGCTGTGGGATGGTGTCCCACTCCTCCTGAAGTGCCTGCAATAGATCGCGGTGATTTGCCGGCGCTTCTTCTCGCCTGCGCACACGTCTGTCCAATTCATCCCAGAGGTGTTCTATCGGGTTCATGTCTGGCGACATGGATGGCCAGGGAAGCACCTGGACATGGTGGTCGGTGAGGAACTGGGTGGTGAGTCGTGCTGTGTGCGGGCGAGCGTTGTCCTGCTGGAATATGGCATCCTGGTCAGCCAGAAGAGGAAGGGCGTGTGGGCGCAGAATTTCCTCCACGTATCGCTGGGCAGTTATGCGCCCTTGGACGTGCACCAGGGTGCTCCTTCCAGCGGTATTGATCGCCCCCCACACCATGACGCCTCCACCACCATGAACGGGTGCCTCATCCACACAGTTGGGCGCGTAACGTTCGTTTACTCTCCGGTAAACCCTCCTCCGACCATCATGTCGCTGGAGCAGGAAGTAGGACTCGTCGCTGAACCACACGTGTCTCCAGTGATTCCGGACGGTCCAGCGAAGGTGCTGGTTGCCCCACTGCACTCGGTTCTGGCGATGGCGGCGGGTGAGGACAGCTCCTCTGTGAGGTCTGCGAGCTCTCAAACCAGCTTCATGCAGGCGGTTCCGCACGGTCTGGTCCGATAATCGGTGTGGCCCGGGGAGAGCCTGGACAGAAGATGAGGCCGACAGGAAACGATTCCGGAGGTGGCGGAGCCGTATGAAGCGGTCGTGAGCAGCAGTTGTCGCCCTTGGTCTTCCCGCTCGTGGCAAGTCAGCAACGGAGCCAGTGGCTTGAAACCTGACCCACAGTCTACTGATGGTGCTCTGGGACACGTGGAAGTGCCTGGCGATTGCACTTTGACTTTGGCCTGCTTGTAAACGACCCAATGCAATTTGGCGGTCTTCTCTGCTCAATCGGGCCATCTTTCGTCGCTGAATTGTCGTCTGATTTCTTTGTGGCGAACAATCCGCTTTTATGGGTTTTGGAAGACATGGTGAGAGCTCAATATTCCCCGAGTTTCACGAGATTACACTGAAGCATGACGAGTGGTCATGCCAAATGAGCAATTTTGACATTGTAGCCACTGATAACGCATGCGTCACGTGCAGAGCTCACTTGTGGCAATGGACGAAAGGTCGACGACCAGATAAACATGTTCTGCAGTTTGGTGGATATCCTTGTAGCCATATAACTAAATTAACCAAATATTACAAGCTATGCGTTTCTTTTTTTGAACAGTATAGTTAAATCATCGATCTTCATGGAGTCAATATAAATCAGAGCAGCTTAATCAACAGCTCACATGTCTGTATTCTGGTGTAAATAACAATCATCAGCTGAGGCGGTGTGTTTAACCTTCGCCGGTCGTCGTGGGGTCCGTGTGGACCCAGAATGGTGTTTAATATTGCAAATATCTCTGAAACCAGTTGGAATTTTTAATGAGCTTTTAAGAATGCCTCAGACACTTAAAATGCTCTTATGTCATAAAAGATCATTACATTTCAGCGAGAAGTAATTAAAAAACAAAGGTCAAATTTAGACTACACACGGAAGACATCGTGGGGCCGTGCGGACCCATGTTTCTCAAACTGAAGGAACTTACATAAAAAAAAGGGAGAGAAGTCACAAACCTTCAGGTATTGGCTCTAAACATCATTTTCTACGATCTGTTTAATTTTGGAGTTAAAAAGCAAGTCGCGTGGAGCGAAATTAATACATAACAATGTGGGTCCACACGGCCCCACGACGTCTACAGAAGGGTATTCACGTTTTTCCTTTTTTGAGAAGCTTTAGTCCGCACGGTAATAATTAAATTAATAATTTAATTTAATTATTTCCCGCGGAAATTTAACCACGGTGTCTACGGAAGGGGATGCACGTTTTTGCTTCTTTGGAAAGCATGGGTCTACGGACGGGTGTGCATATTTGTCCTTCTTTGAGAAGCATGGGTCCGCACGGCCCTACGATGTCTTCCGTATGTTGTCGATAACCTGGTCGGGTGAAGGTTAATTAAGCACAGCCCAAAAGAATCTACTTGTAAGCGCGATATTGACGCCGGTACCGGGACTTGTGAATCACAACCCATGTCCGTAGACTCGTTATGCGCCCGATTCAGTTCTGACCTGGAAATGCCCATTCGGCATTGTCACGTCTTACACGCCCGTTCGTTGACGTTTCCCCCCGCATAGAACCACGACACGTTTCTTTCAACAATCAATGAGATTTCAGGTGCAACGTGAAAAAAGATGGTATAAAAAATTGAAAAATAGACGAAAAAAGAGGAAAAAAGAAGGGTATCGGGGAGAAAGGCACGGACTTAACCCATATTCTTGCCGACTGAAATTGGCTTGGGCCTTCTCAAGGGAGGCAATAGACCTCTTGGTAAGTAGTTTTTATGAAGAAAAAATGTGCATGCGTGCCTGAAAAAATAGTTTCTCTAGTAACAAGTAATGGTCTAACTACCCTCAATCACTTGGTGTAAAGCATCTGACAAAGACTGTACAGATCTTGAGATATATGGGGAAATCGAAGTACCAAGGTGTCCCGAATGAGCTGTAGTAAGGATGCAGTTGTTACGCGCATTCTTACGATTACGACCATCTTAAGATGGCGCTGCGCCGGTACACGCCGCGTGTATTGGCGCAGCCGGCTTAAGACGGTTGCGCTATTACACGTCTGCGGAAAAACAGATGGCTGCGCCGATACACGTTCACCTACAAAGCAAACTGCGTTCAGTAAAACCTATTATTTTCCTAATGTGTAAGCATTGCTCACTTTCACATTGAGTTGTTGTCACACAAGATAGCGTCATTCTTTGGAAACTCACTGTGACCGGGGCCCGAGGTCATGAGACGCACGTATTTTACGTGCAAAGATACCGTACTCACATTTTTGGTGAAGTTAAGATCTCGAGCACTAAACGACAGGTGTTCAGTGTCACTGTGTGTGCCCGTCGCTTTCTGACCATCGTCATTCTCCCAGCCAACATGGATCCAGTCTGGCGAGAAATCGGCGAGACCCTCGCAAAAGAACAGGCCGACCATCCTAGGTCTCTTGTTATGACTGAAGGCCGTTACAACAACATTGTAAAGTATATAAAGGACAACAGCTCCCTCCCAACCACAACCCCAGAGGATTTACGTGAGAGGAAGAGTTGCCGGGAGATCCTTAAACCACAAAGATTCCACACAACCTATTGCGATTTACTCTATCTGTCTCTCATCTCTCTTCCTGGGTACTGTAATTCCTAAAAGGCATATTCAAATGCTCACATTTCCATACTACCCACATTGTCAGAATAGCAATATTCAAAACAAATGTTTACTACTACCTAACTTCATTTCAAACCCACACCGATAATTATACATACACACATTTTACATTTAAAGCATTGGTCGGCTACTATCAATATGTACCGACTTAAGTTTGATAGATTGTGATTATGAACGTGTATCGGCGCAGCCATCTGTTTTTCCGCAGACGTGTAATAGCGCAACCGTCTTAAGCCGGCTGCGCCAATACACGCGGCGTGTACCGGCGCAGCGCCATCTTAAGATGGTCGTAATCGTAAGAATGCGCGTAACACAGTAAGTATGAAGGAGTAAATAATGACCGACCTGCGCTTTGATACAAGCTCCTGTGCTTCAAATCACAGTATTAGAACACAACTTTAAATACTTTGTTAAGAAATATGTCCTCTATATTCTGAAGAAGTTTCAACCGAGACACAAAATAAATGTTGCATAAAAGTAAATAATATGTGTGTTGTAATCATTGATGCACGACACCTGCCTTATCTCAATGTTTAAAGTAAAAATACTCCAATATTGTGCGATCAGTTATCTGTTCCATTTACTGATCTTGTTAACAACAACAACAACAACAACAACAACAACAACTATATTTGGATACAAAAAGCAAACTCCAAGACATGACTTGAGTTTTATCATGTTTGTCCGTTTTGGGTGTCTCGCCTTTGGCACTGAGCCCATTACAAGTAACTGACAAAAACAAATGTTTCCGTGTGTCGAAAAGCGGTACTAAACACGTCGCTGAATTGACGAAAACAGCAAGAAAATGGACATTGGGACTTTCACGCCCCAACGCAATCTGATTGATTTCTCATTCTCTACTCTCTAGTTCTTCTCTTTTACGGTTTTACTTTCTCGTGAACAACTTTGAAGGAAAACAAACATGCTTTACCTGTCCGGTTGCTTTCTTCTAGCGCCGAAGTGTCCTCCGCATGGGCTGTCGACTGTTTATTCAAACGAACACACACACACACACACACACACACACACACACACGCACACACACGCGCGCACACACACACACGCACGCACGCAGGCACGCACGCACGCAAGCACACACACACACACACAAACACACACACACATATATATACACACACACACACACACACACACACGCGCACAAAAACACACACACACACACACACACACACGCACACACACGCGCGCACAAGCACACACACACACACACATACACACACACACACACACACACACACACACACACACACACACACACACACACACACACATACACACACACACACACACATATACATTAACTGCAGAATCTTTTAGAACATTATTTTGGTTGATGCAAACTGGTAGGATAATATGTGTACTTGTACATTATGTTTGTCTGTACGTTTTAGTCTATCTTCTTCATTTTCCCAAAGTAAAAATGAGTCGTAAATACTGAAGAATTCGACCATCAGCTTTGCTACGTACATGTATTGCCAAAGCGATGCCAAATATACCAAAAATAGAAGCGTGTATTGAATATTTATGCACTCTTGCAATCTTAACAAAAAGAGAATTCTTAACTCTTCTGTGTCCGCGCGACCGTTACCCAAGGTTTCTTCTTGCATGATTATTCAATACAAAAAAAATTACTAAACAGAAGAAAGAAACACGCACACAAGCGAAAAATAATGCACAAACCAGAAATGTTTCGATCTTTCAATAGCGTGACCGTAGGTATAGGCGTAGGTGCAGATGCAGCTCGGAAGCCTCCTCTTCCTGGTTTTCGTTTGTATTTCTTCACTTTAGGAAAGCCTTCCACTTTGGATTCAGTTCGTCCATGTTTCTTGGGCGCACCTCGCGCAGGTGTCGAGTGCATAGTAGCAGCCATGTGGAAAAAGCATCCGTTCTGGAATACAAAAGAAATTGTAATTCAATCAGGTTGGGGTTTAGTATTAAACCTATTCGGTGAATAGAAACTCATTAAACAGGCCTTCAATTCTCGATGAACATAGCCCCATTCGGGCCATTGCCCACCTCCTGCCAATGCTCATGGTTAAAGGACCCCAACAGGCTCTTTTTAAGGTCCGATAAAGCAGTTTGGATTGATTTAATGATATAGGTAAGCATCTAAAGATGCAAAAACCGAACAGTAAATCACAGGTTTTGAGTTGCATCAGTCTAATTTTACACAAAATGCATGCTCAAAAAGCGGCCAAATTCGTCTGCTACGCGAGACTTCAAAATCTCCGCGGCGGCAAGCCGTTGGCTGTGACGTCACAAGCAGAAATCGGAAGCGAAAGTAGCGACGCTCGGTCTGCGTCTTTGCTGCAGCCGTGGATGCGCGCGTACTCTCGACATCATGCCGAGAGTGTGCTGCTGCCGGAGTTGAAAAAAAAAGGACTCGGGCTTGAGTTTTCATTTGTTTCCATCCGACTCAAGGCTCAAGCAGGAAGAAAAGGAATCGACTGGACCCAAAAACAAAGAAACGACAACAACAACAACAACACTATTGTTGAGAAACCAGCGAAACTACATCAACAATAACAACAACAATAACATTACAACAACAATAACAACAACAATAACAACAACACCATTGTTGAGAAACCAGCGAAACTACATCAACAATAACAACAACAACCTCAACAACTACAACCACAACAGCATTGTTGAGAAACCAGCGAAACTGTATCAACAATAACAAAAACAACAACAACCACAACACAGTACAACATTGGGCAACAACTACAACAACTACAACGACGACAACAACACTGACAACAACTCAAAAACCAAGAACAACTACAATGTCAACAACACCACCAACAACAGCTTTACGCTGATAAACAGTAGGTGGAACACCATTGATTTGACACGTAACAACCTTGATTTCATCTACGACGACGACAACAACAACATCAACTCAAATTCGAGAACATATACGTCTTCAACAACATAACCAACAACAAATATGATAGAACTTCAACTACAATCTAATTGCTGAGTCTGGCAGACACTTGACTTCCACCCTTGAGAGATAATGGTTTTTCCTCGTAAACTTTGTACCTCAAACCTGACTAAGAGGATACAACTCTACATTAATCCCCGATTATCAACCCAGATAGATGGGACACTTCCGTCTCAACTCGGACGCCGCAGTAAGAACGATCTCCAGCAACAGACGCTGATACGATACAGCTATCTGCTCGCTCCTAAGCCACTCCCCCAGCCTGTATGTCTACACACTGACACCAATTAAACCTCCAACTGAGCTGTTAACCCGTGATTTGTAAAAATGTAAAAATATTTTACAAATTACGTCGAACCTAAAACCGCGATTTGTAAAAATGTAAAAATATCAATTTAAAAAATGCATTTCTCTATTCAGCCTATTTAGTCCCATCGCTGGGAAATTCGGATCGCTTCCTCCCAGTGGAAAGCTAGCAGCAACAGAGTCGCGCTACCCCAAAGTCAAGGGATCCATTAGATTTGTTTTTCTTTCTTTTTTCATTTCTTTATTGTCCTATATCGCTGGCGAATTCGGATCGCTTCCTCCCAGTGAAAAGCTAGCAGCAACAGAGTCGCGCTTGTGGTCCAAGTTGTGGAATGTGTCCAAGTTGTGGAATGTGTCCAAGTTGTGGAATGTGTCCAAGTTGTGGTATGTGTCCAAGTTGTGGTATGTGTCCAAGTTGCGATATGTGTCCAAGATGTGGTATGTGTCCAAGATGTGGTAATGTGTCCAAGTTGTGGTATGCGTCTAAGATGTGGTCTGTGTCCAAGTTGTGGTATGTGTCCAAGTTGTGGTATGTGTCTAAGATGTGGTATGTGTCCAAGTTGTTGTATGTGTCCAAGATGTGGTATGTGTCCAAGACGTGGTAATGTGTCGAAGTTGTGGTATGTGTCCAAGTTGTGGAATGTGATGGGACAATAAAGAAATGAAAAAAAATCGAATAGATTCATTGAATTTGGGGTAGCGCGACTCTGTTGTTGCGAGCCTTCCACTGGGAGGAAGCGACCCGAATTTCCCAGCGATGGGACAATAAAGAAAATTTTTTTAAAAATCCCATAGATCCCTTGACTTTGGGATAGCGCGACTCTGTTGCTGCTAGCTTTCCACTGGGAGGAAGTGACCCGAATTTCCCAGCGACGGGACAATCTATTAATGAAAAAAAAATCTAAACATAAACAGTCGCCCTACCCCAAAAGTCAGGGGATTTTGTTTTTGTGCCTTGACTTTGGAGATGACAAGAAAATATCGGGAGCATTAACGTGATTTGTAAAAAAATTACTAATCACAGGGTGCGCAGACCCTTGATTTTAACCCCCAGGCTCAAAACTGTAAGGTTCAGCAGCTAAAGTTGCTTTTGCCATAAATACTGCTTGTGACGTCATCGGAATTTGTACCCAGAATTCACCACTTCCGTACTCTCGCGGACGTTCGCGATACAAGGGCCGCCAGATCCGAACGCGAAAACGCTTTGCTTCAGCCACGAAATTCGTTGGATTATGACCCAAAACGATTCCAAAATAAACTAAACCCTGTGCGGGAAGGTGAGAAAACAATTTCCTACGGCATGCATATGTCTGGTTAACCTAAGTCACGCCAAAACGCAAATGAACGCGTTTTTCACTCCAAAAAAAGCTTGTTGGGGCCCTTGAAAAGCTCAACTAGTCTGTACCAGCCTAAAGTCTCAATGGCAAGTAGCAAAGACAGAGAGCGGAAAAAATACGGAGACAATTGTTCTATTGTGTGAAAAAGATAACGGCGCTTCAGTGACATTAACATATATTGTAATTCAATCAAGTTGGTGGTTTAATTAAACAGATCCTGTGATTGGTCAGAATGCCCCAACTCATTAAAAATTACCGGTCATTAATTACACATTAACATGCTTCCATTTGAAACTTCGAGTTCGTCATCGTGGATTGACGCCCGACCAAAGCTAATTGAAGCCCAACGGAGCGATTGTGTTGCATACGAATGAATTATAAAAGCTGCTTCAACAGCTGTGTCGTAAACTCGAAATCAAACGCACTTGCTGTTGTTGCTGTGTTTCGATCTATATCGCTTCTGTTGACAGTTTCCACAGAGGTAAACGTGCACGCACAGATAGTTTGCAGGATTGGTTGAATACTAATGAATTGCATTTTAAAAGTTAATCACAAACTCGCAGGTTGCTCTGCTTGGTGCGCGTTTTTTGCTTAGGTCATTCCGAACACTGTACTCCCGTGAAAAGTGTGCCTGGGGTGGCGCAGTGGTACGTAATCCCAGTGCGGCCTTTGACGCACTGCAGGGAATTCCAATGAGACATTTCGAGATGTTATGCGCCAATGGCGCAAGGCGCACTAGCAAATGAAACCCTGCATACATACATACATACATACATACATACATACATACATACATACATACAGACACACACACACAGACACAGACACACACACACACACATACGAATACAAGCTACGTTGTGCACTCCTGTGTGTCGATGCAGTCTGTACATAATACACTGTGCACTCCTCATGACAGTCTGTATACAACTGTCTTTATGCACTACTAGTGTGTCATGTCTGTACAAAGTGACAATGCGCACTCTTTTTGAATATGTACTCCCGCTGTATTATATTATATTCTTTGGCTATATGTAGTATACTTTTCTTCCTTGTTGCGAAAAAAAAGATTAAAAGCTGTGTTTTTGACTTTGTGCATTTTTTTCTCTCTCTCTGTCTCTCTCTATCTCTCTCTGTCTGTCTCTCTGTCTCTCTCTCTTTCTCTGTCTCTCTCTGTGTCTCACTCTGTGTCTGTCTGTCTATCTCTCTCCGTCTCTCTCTCTCTGTCTCTCCCTTCGTCTCTCTCTGTCTCTGTTTCTCTCTGTCTCTCTGTTTCTCTTTCTGTCTCTCTCTCTCTGTCTTTCTCTCGACCTCTCTGTCTCTGTCTCTGTGTCTCTTTATCTCTCTCTCTCCCTCTCTCTCTCTATTTCTCTTTTTGCATATGCCCTCCAGCTGTATTATATTATATTATTTGGCTATATGTAGTATACTTTTCTTCCTTCTTGCGAAAAAAAAAGATTAAAAGCTGTGTATCTGACTTTGTGAAAAATTGGTCTCTCTCTCTGTCTCTGTCTGTCTGTTTCTCTCTCTCTTTCTCTCTTTCTCTCTCTCTCTCTCTCTCTCTCTCTCTCTCTCTCTCTCTCTCTCTCTCTCTCTCTCTCTCTCTCTCTCTCTCTCTCTCTCTCTCGGTCCTTGTTGTGCAATGGTTAAATTTTGCAATACTGCTACCTGAGAGCTCCCTTTGATGACGTCATATCCGGCTTTTTTGTAAAAGTTGAGGCTGCACTGTCACACCCTTATTTTTCAATCAAATTGATTGAAATTTTGGCCAAGCAATCTTCGACAAAGGCCGGACTTTGGTATTGCATTTCAGCTTGGTGGCTTAAAAACTAATAAATAAGTTTGGTCATTAAATATCGGAAACTTGTAATTAAAATTATTTTTTTATTAAACGATCCAAAAATAATTTCATCTTATTTTTCGTCATTTTCTGATTCCAAAAACAAATACATTACAAACAAGCTCTGAAAATTTAAAATATGAAAATTATGATTAAAATTAATTTTCCGAAATCGATTTAAAAACAATTTTATCTTATTCCTTGTCGGTCCCTGATTCCAAAAACATATAGATATGATATGTTTGGATTAAAAACAAACTCAGTAAGCTAAAAAGAATAGACATACAGAAAAGCGTGTTATCCTGCTCAGCGCGACCACTACCGCACTATTCTGCATGGCTTGTCGATTTCATCGCCTTTGCCACGAGCGGTGGACTGACGAAACTACGAGTATGTGGTCTTGGTGAAAAAAGCAGTGCGTTCAGTTTCATTCTGTGAGTTCGACAGCTTGACTAAATGTTGTTATTTCGCCTTACGCGACTTGTTTTATATGATATGTTTATTTGATTTCAAATAAATTACTTTTCATTCTTTTTATTCTGATTTTATATTTAGTCAAGTTTTGACTAAATATTTTAACATCGAGGGGGAATCGAAACGAGGGTCGTGGTGTATGTGTGTCTGTCTGTGCGTGTGTGTGTGTGTGTAGAGCGATTCAGACTAAACTACTGGACCGATCTTTATGAAATTTGACATGAGAGTTCCTGGGTATGAAATCCCCGAACGTTTTTTTCATTTTTTTGATAAATGTCTTTGATGACGTCATATCCGGCTTTTCGTGAAAGTTGAGGCGGCACTGTCACGCCCTCATTTTTCAACCAAATTGGTTGAAATTTTGGTCAAGTAATCTTCGACAAAGCCCGGACTTCAGTATTGCATTTCAGCTTGGTGGCTTAAAAATTAATTAATGACTTTGGTCATTAAAAATCTGAAAATTGTAAAAAAAAAATAAAAATTTATAAAACGATCCAAATTTACGTTTATCTTATTCTCCATCATTTGCTGATTCCAAAAACATATAAATATGTTATATTTGGATTAAAAACAAGCTCTGAAAATTAAATATATAAACATTATTATCAAAATTAAAGTGTCCAAATCAATTTAAAAACACTTTCATCTTATTCCTTGTCGGTTCCTGATTCCAAAAACATATAGATATGATATGTTTGGATTAAAAACACGCTCAGAAAGTTAAAACAAAGAGAGGTACAGAAAAGCGTGCTATCCTTCTTAGCGCAACTACTACCCCGCTCTTCTTGTCAATTTCACTACTGCCTATGCCGTGAGCGGTGGACTACGAGTATACGGTCTTGCTGCGTTGCATTGCGTTCAGTTTCATTCTGTGAGTTCGACAGCTACTTGACTAAATATTGTATTTTCGCCTTACGCGACTTGTTACATTTAGTCAAGTTTTGACTAAATGTTTTAACATAGAGGGGGAATCGAGACGAGGGTCGTGGTGTATGTGTGTGTGTGTGTGTGTGTGTGTCTGTGTGTGTGTCTGTCTGTGTGTGTGTGTGTGTGTGTTGTGTGTGTGTGTGTGTGGGTGTGTGTGTGTGTGTGTGTGTGTGTGTGTGTCTATGCGTGTGTGTGTAGAGCGATTCAGACCAAACTACTGGACCGATCTTTATGAAATTTGACATGCGAGTTCCTGGGAATGATATCCCCGGACATTTTTTTTCTCGATAAATACTTTTGATGACGTCATATCCGGCTTTTTGTAAAAGTTGAGGCGGCACTGTCACACCCTCATTTTTCAATTAAATTGATTGACATTTTTGTAAAGCAATCTTCGACGAAGGCCAGACTTCGGTAATGCATTTCAGCTTGGTGGCTTAAAAATTAATTAATGACTTTGGTCATTAAAAATCTGAACATTGTAATAAAATTTGTTTTAGATAAAACGATCCAAATTTACGTTCATCTTATTCTACATCATTTCCTGATTCCAAAAACATATAAATATGTTATATTTGGATTAAAAACAAGCTCTGAAAATTAAAAATATAAAAATTATGATCAAAATTAAATTTCCGAAATCGAGTTAAAAACACTTTTATCTTATTCCTTGTCGGTTTCTGATTCCAAAAACATATAGATATGAAATGTTTGGATTAAAAACACGCTCACAAAGTTAAAACGAAGAGAGGTACAGAAAAGCGTGCTATGCAGCACAGCGAAACCACTATACTACCGCGCTGAACAGGCTCTTCAGTTTCACTCCGTTATGCACAAGCGGCGGACTACGGTCATTGTGAAAAAAATGCAGTGCGTTCAGTTTCATTCTGTGAGTTCCACAGCTTGACTAAATGTAGTAATTTCGCCTTGCGCGACTTGTTGTGTGTGTCCTATTTGAAACTAAATGAATAAAACAATGTATGCAAAAATTTTCGGTGAAAATACTATGTTATGTGTGTGTGTTGAAGCATGTGTGTGTGTGTGTGCACATGATTTTGGAGCCATTCCATGGACAGTGTTTTTCACAAAATTACGATGTCCTATTGAAATTTCTGAAAGCGGTCAAATGTCCTATTGATGCTGAAGAGCTCAGGATATTTGTCCTATAGGTGTGAATTTGTAACAACATCACTGCCACGCCATCCGAATAGGCATGCAAACGGCGTTTTTTCTCACAAACTCTCATTGAACAGATATCAAACCTCACTTGTTTTGACAACTTAATTACAACTTTATTTTGCAATGCGTCGAAATTTTCTTGCAATCCAGTATATTTGTGTGTGTCCTATGCTATACACAATTGACCCTCCTTGATAGAAAAGTAAAAACTCTTTTTGTTGATTTACAAACATGTGATTAGTTTTGTTTTTTATTGTCTTTATAAGAATACCGGAAGATTCTATCGAGTTATAAGTCAGTTTTGGCGCACTTTGGGGCGTTTTATACCAAGTTATGTATTAGCCAATTGGGGAGCTTTATACTCGTTAAGAAATCTATGGGGTATCTCAGTCTCCCATTGCCCCAATTTCTACCTGTAGTGTAAAGAGAGCCGATCCGGTGCAGCGACACCTGGTAGATCAATAGGATACCGATATATTCTACCGGGTAAAAAACCCGTACAATAGTGTGTGCTGTTGCACTTATTAAAGGGTAAAATTCAAGAATAACTTCACTTCAAACGATGTTTCCTCATCGGGGTGTAGTCTGAATAGTCACTGGCAGCCCACTTCATGTGAATGAGGCTTTTGTTTCTACAAGGAAAATCCTGTTTTTGTCACCTGCACTTGCATTGGTGTTTTTACCGTCAACATGAATGTTGATACTTGTGGTGTGTTGTTCTGTCAAAGCATGAGAAAAAACGGCATATTCGGTTTCATGTAATTGCCTTTTTTAAAGCTTCACTGTCACAATTCGAGTGTTTTAAATGAAACGTGTCAGGGGCGGACGAGGGGTGCAGGTGCACCCCCCCCCCCTCCAGCAAAAAAAAAAAAAAAAAAATTTGGAAAGCTGATTCTATGACCATTTCTAAGTTCAAATGGCACTAGATGGCACCATTTTGCTTCTTTGGGCCAAACAATTTTCCGGGGGGGCATGCCCCCGGACCCCCCTAGCAAATTCGGGCGCTTCGCGCCCATCACATTCACTTTCCCTTACAAAGCAACTGATCCGCCCCTGACGGTGTTCAGGCTTACTTGACGATGATACGTGCGTGGGAATGTGATTTTAGAAAGAACGTTAAAATTCAGTACTTGACTGTTTGCTAAATCTCAAAAGGTCAAACTCCTTAACAGCCCATACGGAACAAGGATAATGTATTAACAAGGAAACCTAATGACTTGTTTGTGTTTTAGAGTCTTAGATGTTCAAGTGTTTAGGCAAAACAATTAACGCAAACTTACTATCACAGGGTTATCCAGTCATTTTCTGTGTACGGGGGAATAACAAGCCGGGGGAGTAGCGAGCCGGGGGAGTAACGATACGGGGGAGTAACGATACGGGGGAGTAACGATACGGGGGAGTAACGAGCTGACCCCCCCCTGGCCTGGTTTACGGCCGATTTGAACGGAATGGCTGATGCATATTGCTCAGCTAACCTAAATTAGAGCTACCTTTACCGTAGTTATCCCAAAGAAGTGCTATACACCCCAGGAAGACATCTCAAAGGTGGCTACAAAGAGCAGTCCCGATCGTATGAAGCTCTTGTTCGTGGAGACTTAATCTTTGTAGTGGTCTTTGTGCGGAGTTCTCTCCCTTTACAGTCATTATGAAGAAAAATTGTAATAGTTTTGAATGTTTATATCTCTTAAGAAGTTCTTTCGGCCGTGAAACATTATTATATTTAGTTTAGAGTTGCATAGCACTAGTATGGGGGCGATAGAAGAGATTTTAACGTAGGGAAAGTAGCTTTGTGTAACAGTCATATTAACCTTTATTTTACA
>NC_090260.1:20326350-20343850 GCF_037325665.1 Littorina saxatilis | reverse complement strand
CAATCAGACCATAAGGCATATTTATAACTGTACAAAAATGTATTAGACAGACGGTCAGGTTCCGTAAATGAGCCTCTACATTCTTCTCATTATTTTTATTAGACAGTCATGTGACTTATGCTGCCTGACCAACTGTTCCTCATAATCTCTCGCATGCATTTTGTCGTTGCTTTGACTAATGAACTATGACTCGATTTTTGTGCAATTTAGTGACATTTTCCCCGATCACAAAACGCATTAACTTTGCGTGTGTGTCTTACTATCATTGTAAAGAGATCCACTCTCCTCAAATATTGCCGCTCCAAGTCTTCTTTTTGTTTTCCCTTATGCTTATTTCTGTACTCTCGTGCTTTTGTTCCCACCTTCTGTATTACCACCCCCCCCCCCCCCTCCCTTTTCTGTTTGTTTGTGTATCAGATTTGTCTGTTTGTTATCATTTCCTGAAAGGAGTTCATGTATTTGGTCCACCACCATGTGAACCTTTGTTATGTACTTGCTAGGATTGCTTAAAATAAGCATTATATGCTTGAGTTAGTAATCTTAAAAGCCATGAGAGAGAGGGAGAGAGAGAGAGAGAGAGAGAGAGAGAGAGAGGGAGAGAGAGAGAGAGAGGGAGAGAGAGCGAGCAGGAGAGAGAGGGAGAGAGAGGGAGAGAGAGAGAAAGAGGGAGAGATAGATAGAAAGAGAGAGACACACCGAGACAGAGACATAGAATGTAGTTTACTTACCAAATCGCTGTCCTAAGGATCGCTTGTTCTCTTGTTTCGCTGTGGTAATCCAGATTTTTTTCTGCACAGTTTCACAACCAATTCCAGCAAGAAATACGATTTACAATGCAATGATCAATTAGGTCGTTGCAACACGTTCCCTCATCTAGAGCTGTGTGTTGATTGGCAGGGAAGGCTGGCTAAATAATATATGAAGCTCTTTTCTGACTGGACCAATCCCGGTGAATCAGGCTACACTGTCAGCAAAGAAACAAAGACTGCAGAGGAATAATCGTTGTTGTTGTCGTTGTAACCAACGACGACGATGCAAACACCTCAAAGTCTGAAGCCGTCGTGCGTGTGTCATTCTTTCTTGTTTGGAAGCTGAAATGTTACTTTTTACTTTGTCTGTGTAGAAAGTGGAATGGACGAATATTGATTCCCACGTAATTTTACGAAACCTGTCCGGCAGGTTGTCACATGGAAGTTTTGTGCCTGCCGGGGTGAGTTGCTTTAAGATATCTATTCGTCATTTGTTTTTTCTTCATCCAAAGTCGCGTAAGATTTCACTTCTGGTATATGTGTGCACAGCAAAACAAAAACAAAACAAAAACAAGAAAAAACACGGGAAAAGTGTCCGGATACATTGCTAGCAAATCATGCATAAGCCATGTAGAGCCGGGTGTGCTACAACCTCACAGTTGAGGTTTGTACAACAGTTCTTTTTGATGTTGTGTAATGGCCTAATTATCGACATAAAACTTCTTGCTGCGTGTATATTCGACGGTTTATTTACACAAAACGAATATCCTCCGCTCTTTGTGCGTATGTTTTTGCATGTGTATATATACCATCACTGTTGTTAAAAGTGTCAAAAATAAGACAAAAAGAATCTGTCACAAATGATCTTTCAAGGAAGCCAACGGCACTGAAATAAAATTGGCCTATCGTATCATTGTCCATTGTCTGTTGTTTGTTCACTTTAAACATCGATGGACTAATGTGCTTTGTTTTGTACATCTTGTTTTTATATTCAGTGAATACTTGAATGAATGATTTAAGGAGGGCGGAAGGGACCTTTTTTCTGTGTGTGTGTGTGTGTGTGTGTGTGTGTGTGTGTGTGTATGTGTGTGTGTGTGCGTGCGTGCGTGCGTGGGTGCGTACGTGCGTGCTTTTAACTAACACAAATCGGTTCTTGCTTGTCGGTTTTTAGTCATCATGTTCTGTTTTCAGGGAACGGAACGTTGGGTTTGTGCACAGTAAAGCTGTCAAATTGATCCAGATAAACTTGGTAAAGCTCTGAGAATAATTCAACACCATGTGTGCCCAGGCAGCTGCTTTTTGTAAGCGTGTGCTTGAGTGTGCGCTGTTTGCATGTATCACTTATGTTACAAAGAAATCAAAAAATTCATTACAAACGTAGGTCATGATGGCTTTGCCTTTCTTGTTTGCTTTGTTTTGTTTAGCTGGACGCGTGTTTAGAAAGGAAGTCTTCTACTTCTTCTCCTTCGTTCATGGGCTGAAACTCCCACGTTCACTCATGTTTTTGCACGAATGGGTTTTTACGTGTATGGCTGTTTTTACCCCGCCATTCAGGCAGCCACACGCCGCTTTCGGGGGAAGCATGCTGGGTATTTTGTGTTTCTATAACCCACTGAACTCTGACATGGGTTGCAGGATCTTTTCCGTGCGCACTTGGTCTTGTGCTTGCTTGTACACACGAAGGGGGATAAGGCACTAGCAGGTCTGCACATATTAAGTTGACCTGGGAGATCGGAAAAATGTCCACCCTTAACCCACCAGGCGGCCGCGGCCGGGATTTGAAATCACGATCTTCCGATTAGGATGCCGATGTCTTATCAACTAGGCCACTGCGCCCGTCGACAGAAATTCAATTGTATACTGAAAAGCTAACAGTCCTGACGCATATTTGTAATCTTTTCAAATGCGCCAATAACATTTGTTGCACTAGTTTTTTTCAGCGGTCTCCTCTAGAATTTACGTCGTGGAAACTGTAATCATTCACAACTCAATTGAAACATTTGCAAAGAAAATAAATCATTGCAAGTTTCAATTCGATTCAAACTATCTGAAGCTGCTCTTGCCGAATTAACCCACATATCCTTGGCGGAGAACGAACAACAAATATCAATATAATTTCAAACCTAAACTATAGGGAAACTTGGTAACAGCAGCTGGCTTCTACATAAATTGCAACCATTAAATATAATGTTAAAAAAAACTGCTGTGGGGATGCACACGTTAATACACGATGCCAGGAAAATGGATCGATTTATTCATGGGGAAACTGGAACCCCTGGAGCCCAAAAAACACCATCGATCGTAGCAGAAATTCGCAATGTCCTTTACAATAAAGTCAGTCTACCGTGATGATGGTAAAATCAATAGACACGGTGCAGTTACTTTGCGATCAATCGACTTGTTCTGCTGGTTGTGCAGGTCGTAAAAGCGCTTCCTCTGTCTCTGTCACGCTCCCTCTATGTGCAAGGCACTGCGTTTGAGCGCGCGCTTGTGTGTGTGTGTGTGTGTGTGTGTGTGTGTGTGTGTGTGTGTGTGTGTGTGTGTGTGTGTGTGTGTGTGTGTGTGTGTGTGTGATCTGTATAGCTAGACCGATTGCCATTCATTACTACCAGCGCAATTTAACGATCAATCTCTACGTGTTGGGAAGGGGGGTGCCATTACCAGCTATTGTGTTTTCAGCGTAGCAATAGGGCCCGATATTTAGACGAGACAAGTATAATGCCGACGAGTCGAAGACGAGTCGCATTATACTTGTTCGAGTCTAAATATCGGACCCTATTGCTACGATGAAAACACAATAACGTTTATATAGCTATTCTGACATTAAATTCTGTGTTAAAATCCTGTTTTTGTCAGCAACAACTACCAGAATGGTCCATCCATGTCGTTGATTGCAGACGACGGTTCCCTTTCCGCATGAAGCCACGGAAATAACCGAACATTGAAAAACCCACAGACATGTATTACGGAGAAAACTCGAGATAACCGGATGTTTAGCATTACGTCAATATGCTAGGAATCATATGACGTCATGACGTATCATGCTTGCCTACGTATATTGTATGTTCGAAAGTCTGACTTCTGTTGGGAATTCGCGTGGTGAAGACTGCGGTAAATCTGTAGATGATAAGAGAACAAGGATTGTCTCAAAAGAAACGACTAAATGTTTCAGACCGGTAACTTCATTTCAACATTGCACTATACAATGGACGTTCTATGTGACAGGAGAGTTTGCTGATTTTGTGTTAAACATTGGAGAGATGATCAGATCGTCTGCTAGAATCAGAGATAGGTCGCTTCAGATTGCAGCTTCTGGAAATTTGCAAGGTTTGTTGCCTGTTAAAGAACTGGATTTTACACGTAATGTAGGCCTATGTCATGTACAGTAAGCAACAACAAAAACACACACAAAGCAAATGGCATCGTCTGTCGACTAGTCACAGAAACAAACCTGGCGAGGTATGCGTGTACTTTATACACGTGGAAGAAACCGGAACCATGCGTCTTTGTTTACGACAATATGCTTTTGGATATTGAGTAAAATGGCCGACTTCCGCCGCATTATGCTTTGATGATCGGAAGAGACCATCCAATCACAGCCCCCGAATTCCCCCACGTGTTCATCAGAATAGCTATATAAGCACTATAAATACATTTCGTGAGAAACCTGACTTTCCTCTTTGAGGATTGCCTCTAATCTGCTGTTACCTGTTCAGATTTCCATTGTGAGATTATGATCAATGTCATTAAAACAGTCAGGACGGGTGACGCAGAAACTCATTCTAAACGGGTTGTGCTTATGGTCGAACTGGAATTGTGTTTTAATAGTTTATTATTACACACCCACATTCCTCTCCAGTAAATTATGCAATGTTTAGGTTACAGTGCGTTTGTTTGTTTGTTTGTTCGTCGGTCCTTCTATATTGCATATTTGAGTTGGTCTGACTCGCACAATGAGTTTCATCATGTTATGTTGAAGTATATAGTGAGCTTTTTACATTGATTCGTGATGTACTCTTCACTGTTCCATATTAGGCGCCAAGGCGCGAATATGGACCAGTTGTGAATTTTTCTGTATTTAGTTTTTGCTAATGTCTATCGCAGCGAATTCGTTCTAATTAGGCCCAACGGTCAACTGCAGAGAAAACAGCTACCGGACCCAAAATAAAACTTCTTCGCAAGAAAACAAGCAAGTTATCAATATGAAACAAAAAGTGGTCCATATAAGGGGCCCTTGCCCATTTAAACTAATATCAAACAACAAATGTTATCCCCAGTGTAAAGTAGCGCAGTTGATAACAATAACCAGGAACTAAAGGATCGATAACGAAGTTTGATCGTAATCGAATTGAGTGTAGACATTGAATGATTGATGAAAAAATAAATAGGCATAATACTTCGATCGGATATTTTTCTGGTTACTTCAGAACAGACGTTTTGGATTTTCAGCATTTTAAGTACTTTGAACACCACAGAATCTTTGTTCGATGAAATGTTGTCATCGTCATGCCTTCCTTGCAATAGAATGATCATTTCAAAGTTATTTCTTAACATTTGACACCATTAATTGTGAACACTTTTGACGCTATTTTCTCAGAACCGTTTTGAGCACCAATGACATAATTGGGAAATACTTATCTTCTAGACTAACTTTCAATCTTCTTGCTCTATTTTGTATTATCTTAAGAAATTATGTCTCTGTGGAATGACAGATAGAAGTTCTAAAAAACTTGCCTAAATAATAAATTTACTTATGCCTTTATCTTTCTTCCAATGAAACAAAATCTTTTCATAAATATCAGTTCACAAATATGAAGAAAATGCTGTTATTGGACGATTAGAGTGAGAAAAAAATATACTTCAAAACACTGTCTTTATTTTTCTTGAAGATGGTTGGTTGGTTGGTGGGTTAGTTGTTGCTTTTTGGGTCCAGCGGACCAGATAGGCCAAATCAGGACCCCACAAGTTTAACATCACACATATTTAAATTAAACCAATTTTAATAAACAAAATTAGGAACGTCACCCGAATTCTTGAAGATGAATTTCCCAAACACTTATTGTTTTGTCACACACAAAAACGTCAATTCTGACCCATTAATCATGCAAATTCATTTTTTTATGACACAAAATAAGTTTCTTTAATCAAGGACCTTGAGAGAAAAGAATTGAAAAGCTTTCCAAAGAAACAAATCGTATTTTTCGTGCCATCTCTGCCCATCAATGTCTACATCTCATATACATAACGTTGTAGTCAATGCATAGTTTATGAGCTAAACGTATCCAATGCAGATGTTGGGGCAGTTGCCAGTTGTCACTTGATATACTTTGCAAATCCACTTCTTGCAGACATTTTACGCATTGATCTCTTGCAAAACAAAATCAGATACAAGGAACACAGGACATATGTTACTAAATACTGAATGTTCATCAGCTTGAAAAAAGTAAGACATTTTGATTGATTTGTTTTGTTTTGAGCGATGCAAACTTACCGCTCACTATTTACGTCTTATAATATCCAATACTTTTGGCACCCTTCTGTAAACCATATTACCGTTGACTGTGCAGTAACCAAAGGTAAACATCTATTGCAGGGTTACCAAGATGCTGTGAGATTATCCTTCAAGGGAACCATACAGTTCCGGCAGCTTTCAGGCAGATATTGAGCAGTCAATCCGTTGAAGCAATAACAGCTGGGGAAAAATCGACAATATCTATCAAAGAAAAACGCAATCAACGGACAGACTTCTTGAAAAAGATTAACGCAATTCTGAATGCAGGCTTTGGATTCGTGCTGGTGCACCTCGATGATACATCCGTCATGAACTGTTTCAACGAACAGGTAAATTTTCCGCTCGACCAGATGATTGCCGACAATTCTTATTTTCATGAGAATTTTGTGTGGAAGCACTATGACGACAACGACGAAAAGCACATTTTGTTTTGGATCAAACAAAAGGACAGAAAACACGTGAGCACCATGGAAGTCAACACCAAAGTTTCTTGGAACGGATCTCTTCGCAATGCTAAACCAGGTCAACTTAGGTCACAGGTGAAACGCGCCTTGAGAGAGGAGGCTATGGAGACTGATGATACCCAAACTGGTCCTCGGGGGGAGAAATTCACATTCAAAGAAGGAGAGGAGGTTATGATCGGCAAACTGGCTTTCCAGGAGAGCATTGGCCGTGAAGCTAAGTCCAAACCAGACAATGTCAAAACGTCAGATCTAGTTGACTGGTTATGGAGAATGGAAAAAGGAGGGAAACTTCCAGGCTACATCACCGCATTCGCCAAGCTGGAAGATGGCGGCTCTTATTTCGTCGGCATTGCTGAAAACAATAAATCGTCTACTAGCGAACAAAAAAAATGCAGGTTCATTTGCGAGGGAATCTCTCTG
The DNA here is from genome assembly GCF_037325665.1 of Littorina saxatilis. Classification (NCBI taxonomy): domain Eukaryota; kingdom Metazoa; phylum Mollusca; class Gastropoda; order Littorinimorpha; family Littorinidae; genus Littorina; species Littorina saxatilis. Next base: position 20,336,705 of record NC_090260.1, on the reverse strand, counting down.
ACAGACCTAGAGCGCGAGCACCTTGGCCACGAAGAGGAATCGCCTACTAGCGACAAAAGAACCGGCAGGTTTATTTGTAAGGGAATCTCTCTGACAGATCCAGAGCGCAAGCAACTTTGCCACGAAGAGGAATCGCCTACTAGCGACAAAAGAACCGGCAGGTTCATTTGCGAGGGAATCTCTCTGACAGATTCAGAGCGCGAGCAACTTTGCCACGAAAAGGAATCGTCTTCTAGTGACAAAAGAACCGGCAGTTTTTTTTGCAAGGGAATCCTTCTGACAGATTCAGAGCGCGAGCAACTTTGTCACGGAAAGGAATCGTCTTCTAGTGACAAAAGAACCGGCAGGTTCATTTGCGAGGGAATCTCTCTGACAGACCTAGAGCGCGTTGAACTTCGCGACAAAATTGAAGAAAGGGTCAAGGAAAAGATGATGTGGCTGACTGAGAAGCCCTTGACAGAACTTGTTTCTGTCCATTTTCACGAGGTTGAGGTTAAGGTTGAAGCCATGCAAACCAGGAGTAAAGCTGCCGTGGTCGATAAACTTTACGTTATGGAGGTGAAAGTAAACCATGTGGATGGAATAGGTTTCTGGCACGCAGATGGACCTCAAGCGTTCACCATTAGGACCCCAGAAGACCCAGTACAAGCCGATCAAACAAGTGCCGGAGAAATTGCAGGCGCTCCAAAGCCTGGGACGTCAACAGGTGCTACTCGAGATGGACCCCAGAGTACGCAAAGAGGGTCCAAGAGAAGAAGTCTGGATACACCAAGTCCCATTCCAGAGAAAATAACTCCCACCCTGTCAGCAGAGCCTCATCCTATGGCCATAGCAGAATGGGTTAAGCAAAACGGTGGGGCAGAAAGACTGGCAACATTGTGCTAAAACAGCCGACTTGCACGTTAGGTCAGCACCTGCAATTCACGCGATAAATCCGCGTTATCTTTCGTGGGCTTGCGAGATCTGCCTCAATGCGCGGGCATGCCGGTTCATCGCCGTTGGCTTCGGTCAATGAGGCAAGACTGAAATGGTCGATCAGATGGCCCCATTTGGGTCCTAAATACTTCATCGTTTTTATTAACTACCCATCTAATGATCGGTGTTTCACGTTTGATGCAAAGCGTAAACACTGTAGTGTATGATTTGCGTAAACACTGTAGTGTATGAATGAACAATAAAATCAACGTGAATGTTCATGTATATTTTTTTCCTTCTGTTTATTTTTTCGATTAATGTCTTTAATGACGTTATATTCGGCTTTTTGTGATTGTTGAGGCGGCATTGTCACGCCCTCATTTTTTACCAAATTGATTGAAATATTGGTCAAGCAATGTTTGAGTCAGTCCGGACTTTGGTATTGCATTTCAGCTCAGAAGCTTAAAATTTTTTTAATTAGTTTGCTCATTAAAGTTGTTATTAAAAACGATTTTTCACTAACAGATAAAAATATCATTGCATTGTATTCCTCGTTTTCTCCTGAATTCAAACATATATGTTATGTTTACTTGAAAAACGCGCTCAGAATTTAAGAAAATAGGTCGAGTATAATGTTCGCATGCTTCGCGGAGACGAGTGTGACTCGTCTCGGTCTTCGGAGAAGTTTAGCCGAGACTGTCTGAATGTAGTCTCGGCGATGACTGGTTTTTGGTGTTGATCTTTTAGCTTGATGCCTACAGATTGACTAAATGTTTTTATATCGCTTCACGCGACTTGTTGTTTTATCTCAGTTATTAGTATGCTTTGTATGCTTGTTTAATGTGTGCCAGTTTGTTTTAGAATGAATTTGTAAAGCGCCTGGAGCCAATTGATGGAACTCGCGCTATAGCCAAGTTATTTATTATCATTATCATTATTATTATTTTTATTATTATTATTATTATTATTATTATTATTATTATTATTATTATTATTATTATTATTATTATTATTATTATTATTATTATTATTATTATTATTATTATATTTGTATAGTTTTGAGCAGACACTGCCATAATGGAATCTCGCCCTCTCTCTCTCTCTTTCTTCAGGTGCTCCTGCTTTCATGATAGAGGGTGCAATAGTGAAAAAAAAATCGACCATCACAAGTTGCTGGGTGTTAATATTAATAACAACTTGTCTTGGTCAACCCACATAGAGGAACTTAGTAAAGTGGTGTCACATTTAGGAACCTACGCTAACAAGATGGCGCAAGCTTCGTTCAAATTAGAATGAAGCTTGCGCCATCTTGTTAGCGTAGGTTCCTAATGAGTGATGTCAAAGAAAGTGTATCTCTTATCTAGAATTAAACATTTCCTGAACTGCCACACCAGGAAGTTAGTCTTCATTGCTCATATTCAATCTGTTATTGATTACGCATCCACACTATGGGACTCAGCAAAGTAAAAATTCCTTAAAACCACATAGCAGATTACATAAAAGAGCGCTAAAAGTCACACTACTCTCACAGAGTTTCACTACATACAATTAGGTATCTTACCTCTAAAGTCAAGGCTGCTTTTTAACAAAGGAATCCGTATGCATCAAATTATATCCGAAACTTTACTCCAAACCATTTGTTCAAAGTTTTATTTGAAGATTTCACACCACCTTATGAAATTTAACACTCCTCTTTCTAGGATAGTTTATTCAGGTGGCCGTCTCTGGAACGCTCTCTTCCGAATGCCTTACGGGAAGCTACAAGCACAGAATCTGTCAGAAACAAATATATATCCCATTTAATGAAAATAGTATATTCTTGATTGTTATGTCCTTTCGGACACAGTCACTCACTTTTGATTTATCGTTTTTGTTCACGAAATTATGATGTTCTGCACAATATCTATCGTCTTGCAGAGTTGATGTACTATTGCATAGTATTCTGACTTTAATTTGATATGAAAATTTTTGCTTTGCACCTGGTCATAAACATTTATAAACTACAATGTTTCTATATAATGCGCTTATGTACAAAAACTTATACTTTTTCACTAATTATGTATTTATGTAGTAGTAGTTATTATAGTAGATTTAGTCCCTCTTTAGGGCGAGGGCCAGATGCAAAAAAGTATACCTATGCTTATTCTGTTACCCTCGTAAAATAAAGAATTGTCATTGTCATTGTCATTGTCTCTAAAGCTAAACTTGATTCCAAGGACAGATTTCTCAGCTTATTCTGGAAGCTTCGTGTGGGATTCTCTCCCGGAAGTTGTTATCCGCGAGTCCCAATACTTTCAGAAAACGCCTTTCATTGTCAAATAGCAAAAAGTCACAGTATTGGAAGACTTTGTTTTAGGTTTATTTTCATATTTGTCCATAGCATCAGTGTTTCGTTATATAAAAACTCCAAGTTTTGATAACATGCATGCTCATGCATGTATGTTTAGTAATGTTCCACTACTGTACATATGTAACGCTTAGTATTTGTGTAAAGCCTTGAATGCGTACATATTACTGTGCGTTTTGTTTTCTGCTTTTTGTTCTCTTCTTTAAATGTGAATGTCCGTGTATAAATGTGATTAGAGTAGGCCCTCTAAGACCGAGGGCTGATTGAAAAAAAGCTCGTGTCCAATGATTTTGTCACAGCACTCATAAAAAAATTTGATTCGATCTCTCTGTCTCTTTTTCTTTAAATGTTTTCTCTCTCTCTCTCTCTCTCTCTCTCTCTCTCTCTCTCTCTCTCTCTCTCTCTCTCTCTCTCTCTCTCTCTCTCTCTCTCTCTCTCTCTCATTAGTGTTGAATAGATCTATTCTTTTTTTTTTTTTTTTTTAAATCCATAGACATCGCATTGGCCTTAAAATGAACCAGTCAAGCTGTGTGATGCAAGAAGAAAAACGAAATAGAAAAAGTGTTTGTTATTCCTACATAATACATAGTAGACTTGATACATAGTAGTGGTTTGTGGTGGTACTGTTAGTAGAAGTAGTAGTAGCTATAATCAAATGCATATATATTACTCTATGTTGTTAACAAATCCTTTGAAAACTCTTGTTATTTATTAATCGGATGAACAAATGCAATGCATTCTCATTATGTTGTACTTGTAAAAGAAAATATATTCAATTCAATTCAAATCTCTCTCTGTCTCTGTCTGTCTGTCTCCCTCTCCGAACCTACATTAACAAAGAAGTAAATGGAAGATTTCAACATCACACAGTTCTTGGGGTAACCTGCCAACGAGATATGGGCCGTGTCAAAGAGTGTAAGCTACACAGAGGCTGTGCACGCCATAGACGTAAATGCTGAAAGCTCCAAATGTAAAAAGATGAGGTAGCGTTGTATGTTTTTTGAGAGGAGAGGGATATTCACAACTCCCTTGGACATACGTTCTGTAGTGCGCAGCAACTTTCGTCTTTAATTTTGTTTGTTTTTGACTTCCTGGTTCTTCTTGTAAATGCAGCAATACTATTTGTTTTTTGTGTTTTTGGCTGTTGTTGTTTTTTCTCTGTGTTTTTTTCTCGTAAATGCAGCAACTTGTTCTTTTGCTTTGTTCGTTCTCTAAGAAGCAATAAAAGTGAATAAACTGAACACCCAAGTGTTTTCCTTTATTTCTTTCAGACAGTTTTCGTGTTCTTTTTGCAAATGGAAATGTGTATGAATGTTAAAATTACACTGGTGTCTACTCAAGTGCACCAGCAGACCTCTGAAACGGTGGAACTTGTGTGCTTGTGAATGTGGGTGTATGTCTCCTAGTTAATGCGTCTGTGTCTTTCTGTTCGGACCTATACATCATAATCATAGCTTTCATTAAATGTGCATAGAGGCGAACGTGACAAGGACTCATGCAGTACAATGACTTTGCTGTAAGAAACAGGAGGCCTAATTCAGGAACTCAAAGAACACAACAAAATGGCACTGTCCGTTTAGTACGATTTATGATTTAATTCGCAAGATCTTTTGTATGAAGCACCAGTGCCGTAGCACAGCTCCTAAAAGTGGTCCGGCCATAAAAAAAATAAAAAGGTACTTTTCCCGGGAAACGAAAAACGTGAACTAAGGTAGATAGCTCAGATGTCTCTTCAGTGCAAAACGCGATGGCTCAGTGGATCAGTAATGCGTCTCAGTCGGTGCATACGCAGTTTGCCTTTTAGTTTTACTTTAGATTTAGATCTATAGTCTTCACTTGTGAATGTCAATTAGTGACAATTTCTCGCTTAACGCTGTCATTGTGCGATCTAAGTCACGACCCCTCCTTCCTCCTAACACAGCGCTGAAGCTTATGAAGACGATTTTTTTTTTTTTAACAAAAAACTGGTCCGGCCATTGCCGGAGTGGCCGGTAGGGCTGCTACGGCCCTGAGCACGCATTCGATTCATCTGTCAAAATTCGACCCAACAATGCCTTTCTTTCTCTCAGAACTTCAATGCTTTATTGGTGCATATTTACGGACAAAAAAAGCCTTATGGAGAAGCACCATACAATGTACTAAGCATTACGTAAAGCATTTACTTTCTTCTTTTGTTCATCATTTCTTTCTTTGGGGTCATGCCAATACGTCCCAGTACCATTGTGTCCCAGTACCATTGCGTCCCAGTACCATTGTGTCCCAGTACCATTGTGTCCCAGTACCATTGTGTCCCAGTACCATTGTGTCCCAGTACCATTGCGTCCCAGTACCATTGTGTCCCAGTACCATTGTGTCCCAGTACCATTGTGTCCCAGTACCATTGTGTCCCAGTACCATTGTGTCCCAGTACCATTGCGTCCCAGTACCATTGTGTCCCAGTACCATTGCGTCCCAGTACCATTGTGTCCCAGTACCATTGTGTCCCAGTACCATTGCGTCCCAAAAAAATGCCGTCTCATTGCGTCCCATTAAGCAATCCCATTGGGTCCCAATACCATTGGGTCCCAGTGCCATTGCGTCCCGTACCATTGCGTCCCAACAAAATTGCGTGTCGATAGGTCCCAAGAAAATTGCATCTCGATACGTCCCATAAAGGAATCCCATTACGTCCCCGTACCATTACGTCCCAACACAATTGTTACTTGAGCAATGCTTGAACGCTGCGGTGGGCAGTGTGTGTGTGTGTGTGTGTGTGTCTGTGTGTGTGTGTGTGTGTCTGTGTCTGTGTCTGTGTGTCTGTGTCTGTGTCTGTGTGTGTGTGGCATGGATATTGTACGACAGAGTAGGTCAGCGAAAGGATGAAAATGAACAGTGGATTTTATAAGTACGGAGTATCTTACCTTATATTATCCGAGTAATTTCAAGCTTCAAGATTGCATAAATTTACGTAGCAATAATGTTGAAGCCTGTATATGCACTTACTTGACACATTTATTTTTTCTCTTTTCTATTGTGTTTTGTAAAAAAAAAAAAAAGTTGTTGTTGGTTGTTGTTGTTGATGATGATGATGATGATGACAACGACGAGATGATGATAATGATGATTGTGGAGATGATGATAATGATGATGATCGTGGAGAAGAAAAGAAGAACAGCTAGTTGAAGGCCTTTATAATGTTCCTTTTTTTTTTTAGGCGTGTGGTACTTACAGTACCTGTTTATGTAAATTAACATAACAGTTTCTCGCCCAATAATATTTAATTCAAGTGTCTTCGATTTATGAATCCAAAAGGAATTTTAATCGCAGGAGGGTTGCAGAGTAATATGTTAAATGTTTTTTTTTTAAATTTTTTATAATTTTTTTTTTTTTTCCACATAGGATAACGAAAATAGCAAATGTCCAATTGAAACCGTCTCAACCATATCATTTACACACGCGCATATAAACAGACAATACAAAAAAGATAAAGAGAAAAGAGAGAGAAAGAAAGAGGAGTGACAGAAGAGAATAGGGATCAGGGAAAGAAGAGAAAGAGGATAGCGAGCGGTGACCAGGCTTTGCAGTTTACCTACACAAATAATTTTACACACAAAAAAAATATATATATATCATTCAAACGCATGCCTGTACAGACTCCAGTTTCTGTTGAAAGAAGTTAACTTATTGTTAACCAATGCATTGTGCTTCTCTGCCAAAAATCTTTGTTTTAGAGTTAAAACAAGAACCTGAAAATGGGGGCAGGTCGCACGTATTTTAGATGTATAAATGTGGTATTTTGCGATTAGAAGGAACAAATCAAAGGTTTTGTCCGTCACACAGTTTGTTTGGTAGCCACAGATAATAAGTTGCTTATACAGTCTAACATTAGTACAATGTACAAAATTGTCTCGCATCCACTTAAGGAAATAATTCCAAAAAGCCTGTGTTTTTGTACAGTCCCAAAAAATATGTTCTAGCGTTTCCTCCTGCTGTCCGCAGAAAGTACAAATAGGAGATTCAACCATTTTTCTCAGATGCAAAAAACGCTGGGTGGGTATAATTCTATATATCAGTCTATATTGAAACCATCTGAGACGTACGTCCTCAGTTGTTCAAAATATGTTAAACGTTAAACATGTACATACGAACCAGGATTTTACCAGAATATGCAGTTGTTGATTTTTAAAGATACGGTTGTGTTTGTTCAGTCATTAAACAGGAAGAAAAATGAAATGATTTGTTATTGAAGCATCGTCCCATGTAGAACTAGTCTATGTCACTGATTGTGCATGTATGTATATTCTTGCGCGCGCGCGCGTGTGTGTGTTTGTGTGTGTGTATGTATGTGTGTGTGTGTGTGTGTGTGCGTGTGTGTGTGTGTGTGTGTGTGTGTGTGTGTGTGTGTGTGTGTGGGTGTGTGTGTGTGTTATATCCGTATGTATGTAGGTGTCTGTGTCTACATTTGTGCGTGTATGGGTTTCGCTATCTGTGTGTCTCGGTGTCTATGTGCTGAAGGTTCGATGACTGGACAGTCAGTCTAGCTTTTCTCAGAAACGGGTTTAAACATAGTCTACTCAGTAAATAAGCCTACAGTCATGTCATGCTCGATTACATACAGTGGAATACAAAGCGGTGTACTGTACTGTTTCGGTATTTTTCTTTGTGTCGAGCACCGCTAAAGCATATATTAATTTTACACTTCGGTTTAGGTTAGCGTGCTTCAGTTCATTTTAAAAGAAAGAACATGGTTAGCTCAGAAAACCTGTAAGGAAAGCAAGGAGCGCCTTAAAACAAACAAACTGACATGCAATATCCTTTACAGTTTCTGATTATATCGTGAAGGATTTTTTTTCTCCTATGAACAAGCATTTATTTATGTATTTATTTATTTTCATTTTTTACCACTTCACCTCATCTCGACTAACCGGTACACATCTTTTTATTATATTTAGTCAAGTTTTGACTAAATATTTTAACATCGAGGGGGAATCGAAACGAGGGTCGTGGTGTATGTGCGTGTGTGTGTGCGTGTGTGCGTGTGTGTGTGTGTGTGTGTGTGTGTGCGTGTAGAGCGATTCAGACTAAACTACTGGACCGATCTTTATGAAATTTGACATGAGAGTTCCTGGGTATGAAATCCCCGAACGTTTTTTTCATTTTTTTGATAAATGTCTTTGATGACGTCATATCCGGCTTTTCGTGAAAGTTGAGGCGGCACTGTCACGCCCTCATTTTTCAACCAAATTGGTTCAAATTTTGGTCAAGTAATCTTCGACAAAGCCCGGGGTTCGGTATTGCATTTCAGCTTGGTGGCTTACAAATTAATTAATGACTTTGGTCATTAAAAATCGGAAAATTGTAAACAAAAATAAAAATTTATAAAACGATCCAAATTTACGTTTATCTTATTCTCCATCATTTGCTGATTCCAAAAACATATAAATATGTTATATTCGGATTAAAAACAAGCTCTGAAAATTAAATATATAAAAATTATTATCAAAATTAAATTGTCCAAATCAATTTAAAAACACTTTCATCTTATTCCTTGTCGGTTCCTGATTCCAAAAACATCTAGATATGATATGTTTGGATTAAAAACACGCTCAGAAAGTTAAAACAAAGAGAGGTACAGAAAAGCGTGCTATCCTTCTTAGCGCAACTACTACCCCGCTTTTCTTGTCAATTTCACTGCCTTTGCCATGAGCGGTGGCCTGACGATGCTACGAGTAAAATGGCATTGCGTTCAGTTTCATTCTGTGAGTTCGACAGCTACTTGACTAAATATTGTATTTTCGCCTTACGCGACTTGTTTTTTTTTGTTTTTTGTGTGAAATACTGCTATGTCGAAAAATTTTTTATTACTAATCGTGTTGAACGCGTTTTGTAATAAAAATTGTGTAATCCGAACACGATTTGTAATACATTTATTACAAAACGCACTTTTATTACAAAACGTGTCGCTACACTGCTACAGTAACATCTCAGAAATTAAATTCACTAGTATTGGGACCTAATGGTACGGGGACGCAATGGCACGTAATTGTATTGGGACGTAATGGTACTGGGACGCAATGGTACTGGGACCCAATGGTATTGGGACGCAATGGTACTGGGACGCAATGGTACTGGGACGTAATGGTACTGGGACGTAATGGTACTGGGACGTAATGGTATTGGAACGTATTGACATGTTCCCCTTTCTTTCCTTCTGTCGTTTTTCATTTCATTTAGTAAAGTTTTGACTGGTGGGGGTGTGAGTGAGTGTCACAAGCGATTCCCAGAATACTACTCGACAGATCTTCACAACATCTGACATACAAGTCCTTCTAGATGATATCAAGAGACATAATGCTGCGTCGCTCACAAGAAATAACGGTTTTAGGTGTGACGAAAAAAAGAACGGCCTGAGTACCGTGATAAATACAAGACTTATTTTACAACCATTTGAAAACAAGAAATTCCTCCGAGTCGGAAAAACACCCCCGTTGGTCAAAGGGAAATAACCATTCTCACTGCCACCAACTGAGAAGGTTATTTCCCTTTGACCATTAATATGTCCCTCTATAAGTCCTTGTAGAATCTTAATCCAGCAATAACTCCCTAACCGTGTGTTTGACTGGTCCCAATTTTTGTAAGGACCGTCTCAGGAATGTATAGAACCTGTTCACCAAGTTTGGTGACGATCGGTCCGTTCATTCTTGAGATCTATATGCGAACACAAACACACAAACAAACAAACAAACAAACAAACACATCGACCGAATCCTATACACACCCCTATACCGGGGGTGTAAATACAAGACTTATGAAATTACATCCCCCGTGGCTGCCCGCATAACGAAATCGTATTTCTCGTGTTTTGAACTTGCCAGTGTTACAGCACAGAGCAGAGTCCGTCCCGCACTTTGCTTTGTGTACATCACGTGGCCACCCAAACACCCGCACAACGCAACATTTTCACGAGAAAAACACGTTTATTTGTTTGCTTTGTCTGTATTACACATTTCTATTTACATTTACCACTGACACACCAAATTGTATACTTTAGTTTGCAAGTGAATCGTTATCATACAAAATAACGTTATCACGAGACGAACAGAGATCTCAGAGA
>NC_090260.1:20241350-20318850 GCF_037325665.1 Littorina saxatilis | reverse complement strand
AGTTACATGTGAGATTGAGGTTAGTTTTGAATTGAGGATCGTACATGAAAGAAAGAGAGAAGTTACATGTGAGATTGAGGTTAGTTTTGAATTGAGGATCGTACATGAAAGAAAGAGAGAAGTTAAATGTGAGATTAAGGTGAGTTTTGAAATGAGGATTGTAAAGGAAAGAAAGAGAGAAGTTACATGTGAGATTGAGGTTAGTTTTGAATTGAGGATCGTACATGAAAGAAAGAGAGAAGTTGGGTAGTAGAAGGTTTCATATATCAAAGGAAACCTGCAGACTTGCAGTCTCCAAGGATTTGAATCACCGGAGAAGGAACACCCGCATTCAAAAGCCACGTGGCACTACCTCTACGTAGACTGTGAGTAGAGATTTCATGAGAAGGAAGACCAATTGTTTTTTCCCACTTTGACAAAGCAAAATCCAAACGGCGTCCGCTGAAGGATGAACACATACACTCGACTCCAAATAGCAATGCAGAGTAGACGAAGCTGGGACCGCGCCTGCTAAGTTAAAGGGATTATATCTAACAAGAAAACCGTGCTGTCTCAAATAGCCCAAAGAGCAATACAGTTCAGGTTAAGGGTTGTAATTATGTGACCACACACCAGGAATACCTTATAAAATAAACGTTTGAGCGCTCTGTTACTCAAATTGAAAGCGGCTGTGTTTTGGATGGGGATCCCAGATTGTAATTCTCACTACGACGTTCTTTGTGAGAGTCATAATTTTCGTCCTACATTTTGACCCTGAGTATTGCATGCGCTTTTCCCAAAGATACAGATTTTAAATTGAGCCGAGAGCTGAAGAGTTCGTTTTGGGAGTTGAATAGATGGCATTGCACGAGGAAGGTTTTAGAATCAGTGTTTGAGCGTTCTATTTTTCAAATCTGAATGCAGACCCTGATATTCTCCAACGGATATTTTGTTTGTTTCTGTTATGCAAAGCGTTTTTGCCCTGTCTGGCACGGAATTTGCATGCGTAAGATAGACTGTACATTTTACTTCCTCAATCCAAGGGTCTTAATTTGCTTTGAGGAATGGGTAGCTATGAAAACTAAATAAATAATGACCAGAAGTCTGGACTCCTGACAGGAGAGCTGTGCGAAGCAAACTGCTCGCTGAATAAAATTAATTTAATAATTTGGCATAGTGTCGGAGCAATTTTGACTAAAGTCATTGCAGGTGTTTGTAAATGACAGAACAACGAATTTCCTTGAACTTTTTAAGGTCCAAATCGTCAGAAATGGTCTTTCCAAAATGGCGCCTTCGGTTTACTATCTTTGAAGAAATGCCTCAAATTTGCCACCGGGCACACTTTGTAAATCGACGCCTGTGTACAACGTTTCAGTTTGTTTGTTTTTTGTTTGGTGTATTTAATTCATTATCCGCAGTACTTTCTGTCTCCTCCAATGATATGATTCGGATATGCTTGGTTTATTAGCTAGTATGCAAGCACTAGTTTAACGTTTTTTGCTCAATGGTTCCAGACCTGATGATATGGTATCTGTTTCTATTCGGATGGCGTTGGTCTGCACGACCCATACTCTGCAAAGAGTCTGTAAAAGGTTTATCCGTATTCAGATAGCGTGGGTCGTGTACGACCCATACTTGTTACGTTGAATCACTCTTCAGAAAGTATTTGTCGTATAGCATTGTCTCAAAAGTGATAAGAGTTGTCCGTCCCTTACATAGCGCGCGACGCTGTCGGCGGGTAGTTCAGGTTGTTTTGTTTACGTCCAAAATGGCTGAACGAGAGAAGAAGATTAGTGGTGGAGGGAAACGTTACTGTGTCTGCTGTTCAAACTACGCGGGTAAAGACGTTGAAGGGCGGAGTGTCATGCGGTTCCATTTTGCAAAACACAAACCGGAACTACCTGCCGTTCCAGGAGCGCAACTCTGTCCGACTATCGCGCTTGTTTTGAGACAGTGCTATACGACCAACATCATCCGGGCTCTGTAGTCTAAAGCGTGATCCAAGGTTAAGTAGGTCATCGAATGGCGTATGAGGGCTCAAGGATCAGAGCTGAATCAATATCAGTGGATGATGATAATTAGTTTTAACGTCCTCTTAGAACCAATAATATCAGTGGACCCACCGAGTCAGAGCACTGCGGAATATACAAGAGGATTTGGCAGAGGTCGCCCAAACTTCGTGAACGTAAAAGAATGTTCACAGTCCATGTATAAACAGAATTAGAGTGATCTTCGTGCAAAGCAAAATAACGTATACGGATTTAATACAATTTGTATTGAAAACAAATTTTTGAAATACACGTAATTTTTAAAGAAGTCAAGTTTTACAGTTTGAACCTCTAATTGGCCCCTGTGTTACCTTGACAGGACTGAGATAATCGAGGTAAGCTTACACTTTTATTGGAGGGTGAGAAAAGGATACAAACCATTGAACTATCAAAGCGGGGGGCCGGGACGGGGGAGGGGGGGGGGGTCACAAGGACCTCAACATTTTATGAGGGTCAACCAGACTTGTCTTTGTCTTGAGGTCATAAAGCCGTGAACGTGTCTCAAGACTCTAGCTTTAGAAACGCCCATAAACGTCAACGTTTCACATCACATTGGTTTTGGTCAGACAGACAAACACTGCTCGGCTGTATCGCACTCACTTGTTACCCAAGAGAGTCACACACTTGTTACGGCAAGGTCTATGATGAAGGAAGTCATGCGTTAGTTCTTATCATTACTGAAACTCATTACGGAATCTGTTCAAATAACGTTTAGTTAATTAAAGGCACAGTAAGCCTCCCGTAACCCATCACAGATACTGTCAGGCTTTTACACACAGTACAAACACTAAATGTTTTTACATGGATGGGGAATCGAGACGAGGGTGGTGGTGCATGTGTGTGTGTGTGTGTGTGTGTGTGTGTGTGTGTGTGTATGTGTATGTATGTGTGTATGTATGCATGTGTGTGTGTGTGTATGTATGTGTGTATGTATGCATGTGTGTGTGTGTGTGTGTGTGTGTGTGTGTGTGTGTGTGTGTGTGTGTGTGTGTGTGTGTGTGTGTGTGAAGAGCGATTCAGATAAAACTACTGAACAGATCTTCATGAAACTTTATATGAGAGTTCTCGGGGATGATATCCCCAGATGTTTTTTAATTTGTTTCGATAGATGTCTTTGATGACGTCATATCCGACTGTTTGTAAAAGTTGAGGCGGCACTGTCACACCCTCAATTTTCAAACAAATTGATTGAATTTTTTGTTAAGAATTTTTCGACGAAGTCCAGACTATGGGATTGCATTTCAGCTGGAAAGCTTGAAAATTAGTTAATTAGCTTGAACATGAACATTTTCATTAACATAGAATTTTTTTAGTGGCTGATTAAAAAGTGATTGCAATGTATTTTTCATCTTCTCCTGAATTCAAAAATATATAGATTGGCCATGTTTAGTCTAAACATGTGCTCAGAATGAAAGAAAATAGGTTCAGTAAGTACTAGGCTACTGTCGCATGCTTCGCTTCGTAGAGGCGAGCGTGACCCGTCGGTTTGGTTAGCTGAGACTATTTAATTGTAGTCTTGGCGATGACTGGTTTGTGGTGTTAATCGTTTTGATATCAACTGATTAAATGTTTTTATATAGCTTCATGCGACTTGTTTATTAATCCCTTTGCAGATACTTTATTTAACGTAAATAAACGCTTGTCATTCCAGACACATACTTCTGCCTGAGTCTTCTGTCACTCAAATACAAAGGGAATATTAATGGAGGTAGGGATTTACATTAGAGTATAATGTTTCAACCTTCACCTCTGCGTCGGCACTGAAGTAAAGCCCACGCTGTGCGCACTCACAAAATGGAACACAGCACGTCCTGGATCGTGTAACGCCCCTTTCTGTCCCCCGCAAGAACGACCGCATGGTAGTTATTCAAAATAGTAAATAACCAAACTAACTTTTAATTAATTGTGTATTATGCTTACCGGTACTGTTTTGTGTATCAGATGAGCCAGTTTTCTTGCCATTTATATTGTGTACTTAAAGGCATAGAAAGCTGATAAATATACACGCTAATTGCTTTACCCAGAGCTGGAGACAGACTAAATTAAGTTCCCTGCAAAATATTGTGGTCTAGGAGCCCTTAAATGTTGAGATATTTGAATTTTTATTTTGATCTAGATGGTCCTATTTATAGATTTGGCAACACATGTAACGTTGATGCAAGGGAGCTAACACCGCGGCTTTGTTGACATCCTCACTTTTTCAGAGGCTAGAACAAGCTGTAATGCATGTATTATGGTCCGCGCATGGTGACATATCGTCATTATATGGTCTTATGGTGCGTTTGACATCGATTGTGGGCAAACTACACTTTGTAAACACGGGAGTGCGTTAGTATGCCTTTAATAAGAGAAAACAGGACAGGTCGTGAATGCTGTCTTTTGCGTTAAAGCTATATCTTAACACAGAGAATGGTCAGCAGATGTATTTAGAACTTGTTTTTTGTCAAAGTCTAACTTCTTGTGCATACTGCTATCCATTTTCAAGTTTTAGCTAAGCTTCGTTTAGACTCGCAGTGGGTACACAAATTAACAGTGAAAGTTGAATTGGGACATTCCTCAGCAGCCTCTTCGATTTTGCTCACCGCAACACACCGAAAAGCACCCCTTTCGTCACGTTAATAAAGGAAAATGCGTAAAGCTATGGTTTTGTCCAAATCCAGCAGCTTTGAATTGGACTGGCATCGGATATCTTCAAAAGCACTCCAAGATTTCGCACAAAAAACAGACACTAAGTCTGTATCAAGTAACAGATTTATCCCGCCGTTTAGCATGGATCTCACGTAGATGATGGTATTCCTCTGTGGCAAGTATTAGTCGTACCAAAAGTATATGATCCTACAAGTAAGTAACCCACTTCATTGTCTCTATCAACGTCCATTTTTGCCCCTTCCCTTTATATAATAAACCCACCAAAGGACGTCATCGTACACAAAAAATCTTCAAAATTTCCAAACCCGTTTTGAATTCTGGGAAGGGACATCTTTTTTGTGAAATGACATCAACGCCCTTCGGCGATTGGTCAAAGCATTTCAGTGCTGGGGTGCCAACATAATGTCGGTCATACTTGAAGCTTATGCTTCTTGATTGTTCCTTCCAAACGCAGTGATGCAAAGTGAACGGCAGAATACGGGCACAACTTATCAAGTCAACCTACCTCGAAGAGTGAGATCATGAGAGCGTACAGGTTCGAATTAGACACAGTAGGCCTATGTACCTGAAAAAGCGGAAAAAGCCCTAATCACCTGAGTCATCAGCGATTATCACGTTTTTGATCTAGTTATACACAGTAAGCATTATATCAAAGAAAAGTGCAGAAAACGAAACCAACGTCAAAAGTACTGGTCAAGAAACAAAGACACAACTGAGAAGCAATTGATAATTGCGACTGTCGTACGTAACAGCTTTGTTTACTTTCAACTTAAGCGACGGGGGGGGGGGGGGGGGGGGGGTTTATGCCGAAAAAATCGCAAGATGCACGTGCAAAGCGTGACGCCGTTCTAGTGGGCATATTAAATAAATTGCACGTACAATCCACAGAGAAATGGCCTTCGTGAACTGTGCACAAAGAAATAATTCATTGTGTTTAATATTACGCCTTTGACACACAATTACAAAGTGTGCCCTATCTTTTGCCGTTTAGTACATAATGTGTTTGTCGTCCGAGTATATCCTCAACATGTAAAAGTGATCAAAAGAAAGCTCGTATGCTTGTTACATTTAGTCAAGTTTTGACTAAATGTTTTAACATAGACAGGGAATCGAGACGAGGGTCATGGTGTGTGTGTGTATGTGTGTGTAGGTGTGTGTGTATGAAGTGATTCCGAGAAAACTATCGGACCAATCTTCTTGAAACTTCACATGAGAGTTTCTGATCATGATATCCCCAGCTGGTTTTTTTTAAATTTTTTGGATAGCCGTCTTTCATGACGTCATATCCGGGTTTTTTTGAAAGTTGAGGCGGCACTGTCGCTCACACCCTCATTTTTAAAACAAATTCATTGCCAGTTTAGATAAGCAATCTTCGACAAAGTCCGGACTGTGTGATTGCATTTCAGCTTGGTAGCTTAAAAATTAGTTAACTAGTTTGCTCATTAAAGTTGTCATTAAACTCGTATTTTCAGAAACAGTTTAAAAAAGTTATTGCATTGTAGTCCTCATCTTCTCCTGAATTCAAATATATATAGATATGTCATGTTTACTCTAAAAATGTGCTCAGAATGAAAGAAAATAGGTTCAGTCCTACGGACACGAGCTTCGCGGCGGCGAGCGTGACCCGTCTCGGTCTTCGGTATGGTTAGCCGAGACTATGTGAATGTAGTCTCGGCGATGATTGGTTTGTGGTGTTGATCTTGACTAAATGTTTTTATATCGCTTCACGCGACTTGTTTATTATTATCAAAAGTGCAAATATAAAGACACGAGTATGTATGCAGTTCCTTTTTGAGAGTTGAAGTCCACCTTCTGGACGTAATCGAAAGTTAAGCAGTTGAATATTCATTTCACGAACCGTTTTGCAATCGAAATGTGTTGTCAAACAAGTGCCTTACCCCCACATACGTGTTTAAAATGTAAAGGGTAAACACGACTAATGTAACCATGTGTCACGTTTCTCTGAAATTGGTTTCAGATGTCCGCGTCTGCATTAAGACGACATGAATAGGGGAAGACGTACACGCAAGGCACATTTTTGTGTTTACCAGGCAGCGGGCAACAGCACGTACAGAAGTACTTTGATACTCAGAGCTGGTAGTCTAGTCATGGACTTTAAACTGCGGAGCTTTGTGCTAAAGCCAGCAATGAATACGAACACTCAGATATCATGCGGAGGTTTAACTTCTCGGTGAATGTCTTGAAACCCAGCAGCTGCTCGACTTTTTGTCAGGTACGTGTTCAATTTTCAACCTGTCGTGATCATTCGCAACGTTGAAGACAGATTTTAGCAAAAAGAATTAAAAAAATGTTTTTGATAAAACCCTTGTGACAGGGTAAACTGTCACCAGTGTAAGTTTTGTGTTGTCTCTCTCTCTCTCTCTCTCTCTCTCTCTCTCTCTCTCTCTCTCTCTCTCTCTCTCTCTCTCTCTCTTTTTCTCTCTCTCTCTCTCTCTCTCTCTCTCTCTCTCTCTCTCCCCCTCTCTCTCTCTCACTCTCCCCCTCTCTCTCACTTTCCCCCTCCCTCCCTCCCTCCCTCTCTCCCTCCCTATCTCTTACTCGCTAACACCATAAATATTATATATGTATTCTAAAACTGATTTTTGTTTTGATGTACAATTTTCATTCAATTTTCTTTTCATGTTTGCTTGCTTTTCATTTAAACTGTACCCTCCCCAATCACATAATTCACCTCCCCCACCTTTTAAACGGAGACAGACAGTATTCCTTAGATTTGAACAGGAAAAATTTGTCCACCGTACACTCGTTCATTAAACGTTCAGGCCGCTTTGGGTAAATCAGAATAAATGCTCTACAAGCCGGACAACAACTTTAACTTCTGCACATCTCCTACCCATCCCTCTTCTTTTATTCATCTTCTTTCCCTCCTTTCTTCCTTTACTGTCTTTCTTTATCATCATTATGCAACGTTCATTACGTTATTAATAGATTTGGTTTATTGAGACAAATTTTTCAGCCGTTACCGCCGTATGTATGGCAGCTCGCTTTCCCCGGGGAGAAAGCAGCCCGAATTTCCATGAGGGTAACCTCACTGGACTGTAAATCTTATCCAATCCAATCCTAGTGAACGACGAAGAAGAAGAAGATCCAATCCAATCCAATCCAATGTTGTACTGTCATGCAGGAACACCACTATAAGCTTCTAGCTTGTTGCTGTTTCTGTGAACTTTGTATACATGTCATGATTGTAACCTTTGTTAAAATAAACTTATGTTTAAACCAAGTAGAACAGAGCTTGGAATCTTATTTTACATTTCGTTTTGATAAATAAGAGTAAAGCAGCTCTAACTCGGTTGTTATTGTCCAGTCTAGTGTTTGTAGTTCATCTTGGCGATCGATTTGTGTTTTGTGTCCATTCATTGTTCTGTAAACTGTAAGTGCTGGAATGCACATGTGAAGCGTGTCCATCTTACAACAGCTGCAGGCAATTATTTGACTGTCCAGTTGTGACTGTGAAGCAAGTTTCGTAATCTCTTAAAGAACTGCAGAGCTGGATATATGAGAGGTCTTGCCCTAATTCTTTTTTTCTAAATTTGGACTATGGGTTCACGCAAAAGATGTAGAAAAGAGCGTCAAGTTTTGTACGGCGTGTAACCAATGACTAGATGGGTGTCTCGATCGTTTCCAGTTTTTTTTGTTTTAATACAAAGCCGGGTTTTTCCGTCTTACATGCCCCTAATGGCTTTGCCGTGAGGGCGTAAAGCTTACATTTCTCTCTCGCTACGGTATTTCTACTAACAACAAGTAAAGTAGAAGGACTGATAGTGAATCCCTCCAAGACTCTGTGCATTAACAAACAGCTATCAAAAAAATTTAATTATATTCACTCCTGAGCAATAGACGAAAAGAGGTGTATAGGGGCTGCGTCAAGAATAGCGTAAAATAAAATCGTTTGAGCGGTACGACCAAAACAGGGTCAATTTCAACCCCGGAGAAGCCTCAGTGATGCACCACACTAACCTGTGTGGCAATCTGGTGACCCGTGTGTGCACGCTTTTCACACCTGTCAAGTTTTGTTGTCACTGCATTCCTCTGTCAGGTTCTGTCCAATGAGCGTGACTGTTTAAAGAAGCACGAGAGTTAAAAACCAATATATTCAAATGTGACGTTGATCGTCGGGCTCTTTTCGGGAATAACATTGACGGGTTTTCTCTTGATGTTAAAAACTGTATGTCTACATGGCTCAAACGCTAAGGCTGGGAAAAGTAATGTTTACAGAAAATAGTACGAATCGTCCTCAAGTACTTGAAAACAGTTGGTTTTGTTTTCTAAAATATGAATTAACATTTTTAAAAACCGCCCACCACTGGCAGACTGTGTATACCACAGTGCACACACTACTCCTGCAGACATGTGTGGCAGAGGGCTGGTTGCTTGGTGCACGACAGGTGGAAACCATTGTGTGTAATGTTATTGCAGACCCATCTATTTTCTCCTCCTTTCCTTTCTTTTGACAACGACCACCATACTAAGTCTACTATTACTCATCAACTAATGGAAGGGCGCTGGTTCTGTGCGACACTTAGTTTTCGAGATAGGTGTGACTGACGAAGAACAGGACGTCACGTTCCAAATAAGCACGACTATGTTGCAGGTGGAAGCCGCTGATATTGTATTTCTTCGGGAGGCTTCCGCAAAAATAGATATTACACGATTTGCGCAATACAGTTGAGAAGCAGACGATCTCTGAGATTTCTGTTCGTCTCGTGATAACGTTATTTTGTATGATAACGATTCACTTGCAAACTAAAGTATACAATTAGGTGTGTCAGTGATAAATGTAAATAGAAATGTGTAATAATACAGACAAAGCAAACACATAAACGTGTTTTTCTCGTGAAAATGTTGCGTTGTGCGGGTGTTTGGGTGGCCACGTGATGTACACAAAGCAAAGTGCGGGACTCGAGACGGACTCTGCTCTGTGCTGTAACAGTAACACTGGCAAGTTCAAAACACGAGAAAAACGATTTCGTTATGCGGGCAGCCACGGGGGATGTATGTATTTTTGAAATGGTTGTAAAATAAGTCTTGTATTTACCACTGTACTCAGGCCCTGTTCTTTTTTTCGTCAAACCTAAAACCGTTATTTCTTGTGAGCGACGCAGCATTATACCCCGTGCTTATGAATAAGTAATCAGAAAAGTCAAACTATACACACAATTGTTCACTTCACTGAAGCTCACAACCGATAATTGTATCCTTATTTATCCTGCATACGTGAGAGAGACACCCGTGAAATAATAATCGTTCACATCACACGTGTGTATATCATGTAAATATGGAAAGCCGTTTGGCTCATAACCATTACACGTGTAATAAAACATAAATACACGTGTAATAGCTGATTATTACACGTGTATTTATTTCTTATTGCACGTGTAATTTATCATTAGCATAATGATTAAATACACGTGTAATAAATATTTCATGCACGTGTACGAAATGATTAAATACACGTGTAATAATATTTCATGCACATGTAAGAAATGCTTAAATACACGGGTAATTATTTATTACACGTGTATTTAATTATTGTTTACACGTGCATGAAATATTCATTACACGTGTATTAATTATTTCTTACACGTGCATGAAATATTTATTACGCGTGTATTTAATCATTTCGTACACGTGTATGACATTTTTATTACACGTGTGTTTAATCATTTCTTACACGTGTATGAACAATGTATTACACGTGTATTTAATCATTTCTTACACGTGTATAACATGATCAAATACACGTGTAATACATTTTTCAAACACGTGTAAGAAATAAATAAATACGCGTGTAATACATATTTCGTACAAGCGTTAAAAATGCAGGAGTCACGTGGTTAAGCGACTTAAAAACTCGGACTGGGAATCCACATGAAAAACACTATATGCGTCTTCATCGCCTCGCTTTGCCCTTTGCCGGAACAGCTCAAGATGGCGGTAGCGGCAAACGTCGTATATTTTCCGATTCAAGTTTTAATTTATTACAGGTGTATTTAATGATTAAAATACACGTGTATTTAAATCATTTACTACACGTGTATTTAATCATTTCTTACACGCGTATAAACTATTTCCTGCACGTGTATTTAATCATTTCTTACACGTGCATGAAATATTTATTACACGTGTATTTAATCATTTATTACATGTGTATGAATTATTTATTACACGTGTATGAATCATTTATTACACGTGCATTAATCATTTATTACACGTGTATTAATCATTAATTATACAACTCCTGCAATGCAACCGAGGGGTGGATTAAATCTAGTTGATTATTTTTAGACAAGTGAGAAATTAGAACGAACTACTTTGATTACACCAAAAATCACACGTGGATTATTCGAAGTAAGAATAAAGAGGGCTAAAAAATAATCAACACTAGAATTTATTTTTAGAACATTTGAAACCCAGACGATTGGACCCTGTTGCGGAAGAATACGTACAACGTTGACTCAAAACTGTAACAACAATGGCTGACGTGTATGAAGTACACGCATACCTCGCCAGGTTTGTTTCTGTGACCAGTCGACAGACGATGCCATTTGCTTTGTGTGTGTTTTTGTTGTTGCTTACTGTACGTGTAAAATCCAGTTCTTTAACAGGCAACAAACCTTGCAAATTTCCAGAAGCTGCAATCTGAAGCGACCTATCTCTGATTCTAGCAGACGATCTCTCCAATGTTTAACACAAAATCAACAAACTCTCCTGTCACATAGAACGTCCATTATATAGTGCAATGTTGAAATGAAGTTACCGGTCTGAAACATTTAGTCGTTTCTTCTGAGACAATCCTTGTTATCTTATCATCTACAGATTTACCGCAGTCTTCACCACGCGAATTCCCAACAGAAGTCAGACTTTCGAACATATACACTCTACGTAGGCAAGCGCGATACGTCATGACGTCATATGATTCCTAGCATATTGACGTAATGCTAAACATCCGGTTATCCCGAGTTTTCTCCGTAATACATGTCCGTGGGTTTTTCAATGTTCGGTTATTTCCGTGGCTTCATGCGGAAAGGGAACCGTCGTCTGCTATCAACGACATGGACCATTCTGGTCCTTGTTGCCATAGACCTATATTATAGGTCCTTGTTGCTGACAAAAACATGATTTTAACACAGAATGTAATGTCAGAATAGCTATATAAACGCTATGGTGTTTTGATCGTAGCAATGGGGTCCGATATTTAGACCAGACAAGTATAATGCCGACGAGTCGGAGACTAAGAATAAAGTAAAAGAATAGGGACTATTTGAATGACGCGCATTTGACACTCTGAGTGATTAGGCTGAAATGAAATTGCGTACAAAATGTCGTCTGCATGACTGCATGTTCGACCCGTGTTGTTCGTTGTGTAAATAACTTAAACAATGACGACAACTCGTTGATTACTGGAAAATAAACCACGAGTGGGTATTTGCAGCCGCTTGGTAATTCACTCGTGTGCTCCGCCCACTCGTGAATTACCAAGCGGCTGCAAATACCCACTCGTGGTTTACTAGTTTTCCAGTAATCAACTCGTGGTCATTGTTTAAGCTCTATTTACACGTGTATTAATTATTTATTACACGTATACTAATCTTTTTGTACACGTGTAATGGTTATGAGCCAAACGGCTTTCCATATGTAAATGAGGTCATGTCAAGCAAGTCTGGCAGGGACCTGTTTTTCCACAGCTCATGATGCCAAAGTCACCGAGACAAACGTCATTATAGAAGAAAAAAAAATTGCGCTCGCTAATTACCCTCGATGAATCTTTAGAACTAACACGTCACGCCACACTTTCAGAGTGACGTTTCTTTGCTTTGACGTAATAGATTGCACGAGGCTTTAGGAAAGATAGAGATTCCAAAACAAGCGTCTTCAATTTAGCTGCCTCGACTGCAAGACATTTTCAATCAAATACACGTAAGTACAGTATGTAGGATAAACAGAATACTACATGGCTTGCTGTGTTGTACCAGATTTACACTCGCTACTTTTTCAAATATTGAACAGCTCGCTTTCGCGCGCAGTTCAATATTTAAACAAGTCGCGTAAGGCGAAATTACTACATTTAGTCAAGCTGTGGAACTCACAGAATGAAACTGAACGCACTGCATTTTTTCACAATGACCGTAGTCCGCCGCTCGTGCAAAACGCAGTGAAACTGACGAGACTGTTTAGCGCGGAAGTGGTTGCGCTGTGCTTGATAGCACGCTTTACTGTACCTCTCTTCGTTTTAACTTTCTGAGCGTGTTTTTAATCCAAACATATCATATCTATATGTGTTTGGAATCAGGAACAGACAAGGAATAAGATGAAATTGTTTTTAAATCGATTTCGGAAATTTGATTTTGATTATAATATTTATATTTTTAGTTTTGAGAGCTTGTTTTTAATCCGAATATAACATATTTATATGTTTTTGGAATCAGAAAATAATGAAGAATAAGATGAATGTAAATTTGGATCGTTTTATAAAAATAAAAAAAATTAATTACAATTTTCTGATTTTGCATGACCAAAGTCATTAATTAATTTTTAAGCCACCAAGCTGAAAAGCAATACTGAAGTCCGGCCTTTGTCGAAGATTGCTTGGCCAAAATGTCAATCAATTTGATTGAAAAATGAGGGTGTGACAGTGCCGCCTCAACTTTTACAAAAAGCCGGATATGACGTCATCAAAGACATTTATCGAAAAAATGAAAAAAACGTCCGGGAATATCATACCCAGGAACTCTCATGTCAAATTTCATAAAGATCGGTCCAGTAGTTTACTCTGAATCGCTCTACACACACACACGCACACACACACAGACACACATACATCACGACCCTCGTCTCGATTCCCCCTCTATGTTAAAACATTTAGTCAAAACTTGACTAAATGTAAAAAAACAACTCGTGTTAAATCTGGTACGACACAGCAAGCCATGTAGTATTCTCTATGTCCAAACTGTAAACAATTCGACTCACCATCTGAGATCTTAACAGGCAATAAGACCACCACTTAGCTGGGACACATACCAAAAATCAACAGTGTTATCTCTGCAGAGTATGAATGGTTTGATAAATTAATTTGTTAGCGGATTCTCGGACCAATCCGTGAAATTAATTAATTCACCCTGCACAGAAATCTGTCAGGATGTTGGCATATGTTCAAGTGGAGGGATGGTTTTTACATTTAGTCAAGTTTTGACTAAATGTTTTAACATAGAGGGGGAATCGAGACGAGGGTCGTGGTGTGTCTGTCTGTGCGTGTGTGTGTGTGTGTGTGTGTGTGTGTGTGTGTGTGTGTGTGTGTGCACATGTGTGTGTGTAGAGCGATTCAGAGTAAACTACTGGACCGATGTTTATGAAATTTTTCATGAGAGTTACTGGGTATGATATCCCCAGACATTTTTTTCCTTTTTTTGATAAGTGTCTTTGATGACGTCATATTCGGCATTTTGTAAAAGTTGAGGCGGAACTGTCACACCCTCATTTTTTAATCAAATTGATTGAAATTTTGGCCAAGCAATCTTTGACGAAGGCCGGACTTTGGTATTGCATTTCAGCTTGGAGGCTTAAAAATTAATTAATGACTTTGGTCATTAAAAATCTGAAAATTGTAATTTAAGTAATTTTGTTATAAAACGATCCAAAATTACGTTTATTGTATTTTCCATCATTTTCTGATTCCAAAAACATATAAATATTTTATATTCGAATTAAAAACAAGCTCTCAAAATTAAAAATATAAAAATTATGATTAAAATTAATTTTCCGAAATCGATTTAAAAACAATTTCATCTTATTCCTTGTCAGTCCCTGATTCCAAAAACATATAGATATGATATGTTTGGATTAAAAACAAACTCGGTAAGCTAAAAAGAATAGATATACAGAAAAGCGTGTTATCCTGCTCAGCGCGACCACTACCGCACTATTCTGCATGGCTTGTCGATTTCACTGCCTTTGCCATGAGCGGTGGACTGACGAAACTACAAGTATGTGGTCTTGGTGAAAAAAGCAGTGCGTTCAGTTTCATTCTGTGAGTTTGACAGCTTGACTAAATGTTGTTATTTCGCCTTACGCGACTTGTTTTTAATTTGATGTTGTTGGGTTTTTTCAATCTGTGTATGTATTTGCCCAATAGCATTTGAAATCATTGCTTGCTAAAACGTGATAATTCGGATAAAGAAGTATCACAGATGGGTCAGTACGGTCTATGTTATCAGTCCTATCACAGCAACACTAGGTAAAAATGCTGTTCGTAAAGTGTGTACAGAAGCATGCACATATGCTGGAAACGAGACCCATCTAGTCACTGGTTACACACCGAACGAAACTTGACGCTCTTTTCTACACCTTTTGCATGAACCCTTGGTCCAAATTTAGAAGAAGAAAAAAAGATTTCAGGGTAAGCCTCTCATATATCCAGCTCTGCAGTTCTTTGTTGGACTTGTAGTCAGGGTAGTATTCAGTAGTGTTTCGTATGGACAACTTTGACCCACACCTGAAAGCTGTTTTACTCTTATTACAGCAAACTCGTCTCAGTTGTGTTTTCGTCTAGGCCTGGTTTGGTATTTGTGTCCTCCTGGTGTCGAAACTTCTTCAATAAAACGTTGGAGAAAAATGATAAGGTGACGATTTCATACCTGTCTTTATCGAATTTTAGCATATTGAAAAGGAGAATTAGGTTTGTTCTTATTCAAACTAACGCTCTCAAGGGCAGATTTCGTTCCAAGCCAGCAGGTTGACTAAATGTTTTCATATCGCTTAACTCGACTTCTGTATTGTTTTTACTAAATGTTTTCAAATATACTGGAAATTATTATGTTAAAGCTGCTTTGATTTTTTCAATTTCAATGATAAAAAAAGTCAACTATTGGGCCCGGGGGAGGGGGGGGGTATCATCTTGAAGAACTTGACTTGTATGTAAAGTTTCATGAAGATTGGTCTGGTAGTTTTCTCTGAATCGTTCTACACACACATACATACACACATACATATATATACAATATACACATACACATACACCACCACCCTCGTCTCGATTCCCAGTCTATGTTAAAACTTAATTAAATCTAAAAACCGGTCCATATTGATAGCCCTTCCCCGACTTGGTTTTTCGTATCTGTTGTCCAACCCTTTATGTTCAGAGGCTTGTATTATTATATAATTCCCTTTTCAGTAAGCGTAACAATACCCTTTTTTGTGTTTGATTGGTCACTTTATGCGAATATTTATTAGTTTGAGTAAAAAGTAAGTGTTTTTTTTAACACTCCTTTCCGGGAATGTTTCTTTAATCTGTTTCATTGATGTGTTTTTTTAGGTTAGCCTACTGATCAGGGTACATTGTTTATTTCAGTTTTTCTTTTTTCCACAGTTGAAAACTTTGTCTAAGTGTGTGTATGTATGTCTGTCTTATGTCTGTCAGCTTTTTTTTACATTTAGTCAAGTTTTGACTAAATGTTTTAACATAGACGGGGAATCGAGATGAGGGTTTTGGTGTATGTGTGTGTGTATGTATGTATGTATGTATGTATGTATGTATGTATGTATGTATGTATGTATGTATGTATGTATGTGTGTATGTATGTTAGAATATATATAAATTAGTGGTATCGATTAAACGGCCCACAATGATGTGCTTGGCAATTTAGTATGTGAAACAGTACAATAAAATAAAAAATACTAAAATAAGAAAAATAAAAAAATAAATACCCTTTTCAAAAGAAGTAATTTTTCATGAAGACATAATTAGGTCTTCATAAAGACAACTAAATTTCATAGCAAATCCTCCCCTCTATCAGCCCCCACGCACCACTTGGTAACCAGACAACCACGTGAAGATCAGTCGTTTGCAGGGGTCAAACATACAATGGAAAGGAATTTCCCTTTGAAAAAAGTGATATATGCCCTACATCACGGTGTGTCAACTGATTCCGGCTATACCGATCGCACGCCGGATGTTTCCGTTCATACAGTGTCATTTTCAGCACTGGGTCGAGAAAAAAAATGCGGCAAAGTCGTGTGGGCAGCGCGCTTACGTGATATTGCAAGAATTAGGTAGCAAATTGATTGGGATATGTGTACAATAAATAACAAAATGCTAGTCGACCTCATGATTACGCACGCAAGCCAAACGTGGCAACATTGCACTATTTTTCAACATGTTCTAGTTTTTTCGCGCTCTGTAATCAAATCTGACCCCGGATTTGCACATGAGCACCAAAAATGTTGCCTGTTACGACATTTCGCTTTAACAGACGTGTATAGAAATCATGGCTTTTGTACAATCACATGCCGATACCGTTCGTACGCCATGATTCAGTTCGTACAAAAGAACCTGTTTCCGTTCGTACAAATAGTAATTCAAACAACAAAAAAAGATTCCCGAGATAATGTTGTTGCTGCAGCATTGAAACTTGGCCACCTCAGAATCTCTGATGACACTCACAGATGATAGGAATATAAATTTTGCAAACAAAAGTATTGCACCCATTTTCGTACCCCACCTCAAACGTTCATTCTCGTGTCATTTCATTCAAACTTTGTATACCATTAAAGGCCCTATACTTGGCTGTCTGACATACTCTTCGGATCAGAGAGTTCTGTTATAGGTGTCACGTGACCGCCGCCGAAGTAAGGGTACCCCCAAAATCGACCTGACAAAAACCTCAGTTACCAATTAGAAAATCGGCAAAATTCAGAATAGGCGCAACTTGGCAACTTTTACATAGGATAAGAAAGCCGAATAAATTATCAATCCAGAACAGGTTTTGTTTTGCTATCTTGCGTATTTCTTGTGTTATGTCATTTCTACTAATGCAGGTGTGGAGCGCATGAACAGTAGAAAACGAGATGATTTTGCGTCCATTTTGAGGGGTACCATGACAAAAAGCGCTGTATTTCAGCTATGTCTGAATGGATTACTTTGAAACTTTCAGGATCCGAAGTATACGTACGAGAAATACCTTAGGTAATATTTGGGATCATTACAGGTTTGTACTCAGATGTAATGCAATATCCCGGAAAATGTTTTTAAATTCGTCACAGGTTAGTGAATTTACATCCAAAAAAATCATGACGTCGTTTGCTTACAGAAAAATGATTGTTACAAGAACTGACAAAGTTTCATTCGAGTATGACCACTGGTGGACATTTGCTAATTTTGTAATTTGGTGCAATTAATTTCTTGGCAGAGTGTAGTTTACCTCGGCTGTCTGACGTGGTAACACCGGAACAATTTAGTCGTTGACAATATGAAAAGTTCGAAATTTCTCGCAGTCAAATGTATACCTGAGGTTTTGTGTCTGTTCTCTTACAGCTATAAACCATGGACAGAGACGACGATGACGTGACCGTGCCGAAATGTGTTGGGGAGACGGGGATGGCAGATCCAAGTGCAGGCCATGGCCATCAAATGGAAGGTGCTGAGGGAGGAAGTGACGTCACGGCACGTGATCTCTTGGGTCTTGTTCTTGACCCGGGAAGAGACATGACGCTTTCTCCAACAATGGCGATGTCGGGGGGTAAGCACAATATAGACGATATTCGGAAATAACTCCGATTGGGAAAAACGAAGAAACGTTACATTGTAGGCAAATCATCAGCGAGTGACGTGTCTCCATACGTGGTTGTCGACACGCTTCAGTGTTTCCAAGCTTGTTTGTCTTTTAATCTAAACGTAGAATTGTATGTAAATGATAAGAGTTTTAGGAAAGTTTAGGTAATTGTTTATGTAACGCCGAGCGGTATGACTCACTGAATTTCGAGTGATAAATACGAACTGCACTGCATCTTTAACCCTCAACTTCATCGTAAAAAGTGTTAACTTTCAAATTAATCAAGCTGAGATTTTTTAAGAGTATAGAGTAGTCAATTGACTTGACATTCCTTCGACCCAGACTCTTCTTGTTTGAGTTCCTAGAGAGACCACTGCCATTTTGTTGATAATGCGAGGAAAAATACGGAAAGTTGTTATTGATATTACGTACGTCAAACGTGTTGCACTGTCATATGCTTTAAACTTGTCGCAGCGCTTTATTAGTTTAACCTGCAGGTGTAGTAAAGCAAATCTTGGTTACCGCACCCCGACCGGCCCTATATTATACTGCCAACACAATGATTCTTTTTAAAGTGTACAACAACGACAACAACAACAGCTTTGAACAAGTCGCGTGAAGCAATATCAACACATTTAGTCACTCTCTCAGCCTGAAACAAAAACATCAACACTGAAAACCTTTCAACACCGAGACTATATGTAGCAAGGCTTGGCTAGCCCAAACTCGAAGATCGATACGGATTGCGCTCGTCTCGGCGAAGCATGCGAAAGTAGTACCTAATTTGCTCACACACATTTTCTTTAATTTTGAACACATTTTCGAAGTGAACATGACATATCTTTATATTTTTTAAGAGATAAAAATGTAAGTAAGAATTCAATTTTAATGACAACTTTAATGATACAAATTAATGTATTAATTGTCAAGCTTCCAAGCTGACATGTTATCCTATAGTCCTGACTGAGTCAAAGATAGCTTGACCAAAATTTCTATCCATTCGGTTGAAAATGAGGTCGTGACAGTGCCGCCTCAACTTTCGCTAGAAGCTGTATATGACTTCATCAAAGACATCTATCAAAAAACTGAGAGAAAAAGCACTTCTGAGGGTATCATCTGGAAGAAATTGTATATAGAATTACATGAAGATTAATCAAGTAGTGTTTTCAGAATCGCTCTACACATGCACACCTATAATACACCACCACCTTCGTCTCGATTCCTGGTCTTTGTTAAAACATTCAGTCAAAACTTAATTAAATGTACAAACAACAAGAACAAACAAGAACGCTCAAGCGTGATTAACCATTCAGTCAAACGAATGCACTGAAATACGTCCCCTTTTCTTTCCCTTCCGAACACACACACACACACACACACACACACAGCCACACACACACAGCCACACAGCCACACACACAGCCTCACACACACACAGCCACACACACACACAGCCACACACACAGCCACACACACAGCCACACACACAGCCACACACACAGCTAAACACACAGCCACACAAACAGCCACACACACAGCCACACACACAGCCACACACACACACAGCCACACACACACACAGTCACACACACACACAGTCACACACACAGCCACACACACAGCCACACACACAGCCACACACACACAGCCACACACACACAGCCACACACACAGCCACACACACAGCCACACACACAGCCACACACACACAGCCACACACACAGCCACACACACAGCCACACACACAGCCACACACACAGCCACACACACAGCCCCACACACACACACACAGCCACACACACACAGCCACACACACACACAGCCACACACACACACACAGCCACAAACACACACAGCCACACACAGCCACACACACACACAGCCACACACACAGCCACACACACACAGCCACACACACAGCCACACACACAGCCACACACAGCCACACACACACACAGCCACACACACACACACAGCCACACACACACAGCCACACACACAGCCACACACACACAGCCACACACACACAGCCACACACACACAGCCACACACACACAGCCACACACACAGCCACACACACAGCCACACACACAGCCACACACACAGCCACACACACACAGCCACACACACACAGCCACACACACAGCCACACACACACAGCCACACACACACAGCCACACACAGCCACACACAGCCACACACACAGCCACACACACACAGCCACACACACACAGCCACACACACAGCCACACACACACAGCCACACACACACAGCCATACACACAGCCACACACACAGCCACACACACAACCACACACAAAACCGTATACACAACCCCAGACACACATTATGTAAACGCTATTTCAAAGTGATCACAATCTGCCATGTCCGAAAATAGATACCTTATAATACTTCACTACACTTATTTGCATTCGAACGTCAATACCTGCAAGTCAAATTACATGGTTATTTTCTCTCTTTTTTCTCTCGTTCTCTCTCCAAAGTCATGCAGGTCTTGACTTGACGTTCACTTTTACAGGGACAAAATCACAAGTCGCCTAAAATGAGTGTAATACATAAATTGAAACATTGATTTAATGATAACAACAGATACAGACTTATATTAAATGAATGGAAACAATGTGTGTGAGCGAGAGAAAGAGGTAAACACACACACACACACACGCACTCACGCACACGCACACACACACACACACACACACACACACACACACACACACACACACACGTTTACGTCCTAATGCAAATGATTTTATTATCAAACTTTGAAAATTTCTGAAGGTATACTTGTATTTATTTTTGGACATGGCAGATTGTGAACACTTTGAAACAGCGCTTACTTATCACTCAACGTGCATATTTTTCAGAGTTAGATCCTTTTTACACTTCTGATTCCATTTTTCAAAATGGGGGTCATGGTACAGTAGATTTCTTTAATTTTATTAATTAATTAAAATTATTAATTAAGTCATTAATTAATGTTTAAGCCACCAAGCTGAAATGCAATACCGAAGTCCGGGCTTCGTCGAAGATTACTTGACCAAAATTTCAACCAATTTGGTTGAAAAATGAGAGCGTGACAGTGCCGCCTCAACTTTCACGAAAAGCCGGATATGACGTCATCAAAGACATTTATCAAAAAAATGAAAAAAACGTTCGGGGATATCAATCCCAGGAACTCTCATGTAAAATTTCATAAAGATCGGTCCAGTAGTTTGGTCTGAATCGCTCTACACACACACACAGACAGACACACACACACACACACACACACACATACACCACGACCCTCGTCTCGATTCCCCCCTCTACGTTAAAATATTTAGTCAAAACTTGACTAAATATAAAAACATGAAAAGTAATTGTCCGAATGTCATCTGCAAGAATTTACATGTACAGTTTTATGAAGATCTGTCTAGTAGTTTGTGGTGCGTTTTCGAGAATATCGTGCCGTGTACGTATAAATTAAGGTACAGTGGATTCCTCAGATTTGTCAGAAACTTACTTAGGGATCCAAGGACCTCCCCCCCCCACCCTCACCCCCATTAAGGTTTGGGGTTCGGGGATCCCCCAGGTGGAGCATCTGGCGGGTAGACCTGCAAGGTGTCTGCAGTGAGCTCACATAATAGTAATAATTAAACATTTATGTAGCACTTACCCACAGCTCGAAGCGCTTAACAAGTTCAATCAAACAACAGCACGGTATATACAATTAATACAATTTGCATTATTAATGCATCCAAACAAACATCCAAACTGGATTAGCACAATTTCCACTGGGTCACTGTGACCTGGAAATTATGTCAACAAATTATGAAATCACAAAAAAAGGACTCAATTAGTGGGGTGTGGTTTTTTTTTACAGAGACTAAAGTGATGTCAGTTATTTGTACGAAGCATAAATAACACTGTAATGCACCTGCCATACAGGTGGGATACTGCTAAGAAAGTAAGCAAAGTTTGATTTCCTCTCCAACTGTCCTCGTTTTCATAATTTTATAAAATTCTCACTTGGCAGGGAAATATGTATTGGTGAAGACTTAAGATCTACCCATTATCTCCCCCCACCCACCCCCAATGCCCTGATGCTATGTTACCTCCAGGTGTGTTTAAGGAGGAATATTTACACAACTGGCACGAACAAATGCTTTGTTTCCTATAAGTTAAAATGTCTTGAAATAGGATTCCTTATTTTAATCTGTATACACTTTCACCAGCAGGCCTCCCTGCCAAAATGGAGGGCAATGTTCACTTGGCAGGACAAATGGAAGTGTCTCACAACGTGACGCAGAATATGTCTCACATCAACAAGATTATCAAACCCAGGTTTTACGGAAATTATGTGGACGCTTCCACTACCAACACAATGGAGGACATGAGTGGCTATACTCAGATAAAAGGTGAGTGTAACCCTGTGGGGCGAGGGGGGGTATTTTATATTTAAGCTATACTCCCAGATTACTGAGCACTTGTCCTTTTCTAACAAACAAACAAACAATTGAACAAACAGTCTAAAAAAACAAACAACAAAATTACAAAAACTCATTCAAAGATCATGGTTACGACCTTCTTGTACCGTACTTTGTCTGTTGATGTTTTGTCTAACATTCATAAACTGTTGTATTATAAAAGATCATCATTGGTGGAACACAAAAACGAAATAAAATGAAAACTTTGTCAAAACAAGATACGTATTTAACCAGCTTTGAAAAGGATTTTTTTCATTTTCATAAAAAAATCTTCCTTCTGGTGTCATATTGCAAGGTCAGACATCAGCGTTAGGTCAATGACAGTATCAATTCTTATTGACATTTCGTCATTGCAGAACTTTCTACTTTGTCTTGTAAGGTTCAAATGTGCCTTGTTTTGAATCTCTTGTGAAACAGTTGCTTTTTTGTTGTGTAAAATGTATTTGTGTTTAGACCAAAGTCAAGTGGAGATCAACCGTGAAGCCAGCCTGTTCACATCTACCCCAGCCTACAGGGACGCCTTGAAGCTACTGGAACACAGTGGACTGCTCTTCATCACAGGACCTGCCGGCAGCGGTAAAACATCCATCGCCACGGCCTTACTGCGTCACTACCAGCAGCAGGACAGGACGCCCCTCGTTCTTCACCGCTACGAGGAGTTCAGACAACACGTGGGAGGGGACCGCAGGCAGGTCATCATGTTGGAGGACATTTTTGGGGATGAAGAGTTTCTGTATAAACGATATAAGAAGTGGTCACATGCAGTTTCACTGCTGAGAGAATTCTGTAAGCAGAACAAATGCATTGCTGTCATTACCATTCGTGACATTGTCGTCACTGAACTCAAGGTAAAATGCAACTTTGAAGAAATATTTTCAGATTCGCCTGTCTTAGGAATAGAACAATCAGATGCACTAACGGAAAGCGAAAAAATTTACATCCTGAGAAAATACGCCCATAAAGCAGGAAAGACGCTGACCGATTCGATTTTACAGAACATTCTTGTGGTTGACACCAGCAAACACATGTTCCCCAAACGCTGTCAAGACTTTGTTAAAAGCATTAACGCAAATGTATCACTAAAAGACATATTCAACGATGGAACTTCTGTCATGTCAGCATCATATTCTGAAGAGAATGCTGAAGCCCTTGACAAATTAATGAACGTGGTTCAGGCTGGTGATGTGGACTATCTCCTTCACTTGCTTCACCATGGAGCCAGCGCCATGTCCGAGGACGTTTATGGGAACCTTCCCCTGCACCTGGCCAGCAAGTGTGGCAACGAGCATGTTGCACGGATCCTACTGGCCTGGGGAGCTGATGTTAACGCAGTAGATTATCAGATGCACACGGCCCTGCATTATGCAAGTTCTATGGGAAACACGGATGTTGTGCGTTTGTTGTTGGGGAAAGGAGCTGACGTCAACGCTACTGAGAAGGGTGGCTGGACTGCAGTTCACTTTACTGCAAGCAAAGGGTATACTGACATGCTTCAGCTACTAATTACAAGTGACACTGCAGTCAATTTACCAACACTAACTGGTGACACTCCACTGCATGTTGCGTGCACATCAAGGCAGATTGGCACTGTCAAGATGCTGCTGCAAAGTGGGGCTGATCCTCATGCTTCAGACAAAGATGGCAAGACGCCCCTGCACATTGCATGTTTTCACGGCTGTATTGATATCGCAGAAGTCTTAATTGAGTGCGGAGCTGACTTGGAGGCAAAAGACAAGCTTGATAAAACAGCACTGCATACGGCTTGTGAGGAGGGACATGCCGACCTTGTTCAGTTCCTGGCTGAGAAAGGAGCAGCTATAGATATAAAGGCTAAGTTTGATTCTCAGTGCTTGCTTTTAAGGTCTGCAAAAACGAAAATTGCTGAACCAATAGCGTCACAGATTTTTGAAGACGATGACCAGAATGAGCCACAATATCATACACCACTGGAATTTTGTTGTATCAAAGGTCACGACAAGGTGGTTTCTGTTCTTTTGAAGGCAGGTGCAGATATTGAGACAAAAACACATGACGGAGTGTACCCATTACACTTTGCTTGTTGCATTGGACATGACAAGGTGGTGTCTGTACTTCTTGATGCTTGTATCGATGTTGAGTCGGAGGATGAAGAACAATTTCGCCCACTGCACTGGGCATCTATGATGGGCCATGAAAAGGTTGTGTCTGTACTTCTTGATGCTGGTGCTGATGTTAATGCAGAGGCGAAAGACAAATCTTGCCCACTGCACTGTGCATGTAGTATGGGCCATGACAAGGTGGTGTCTTTACTTCTTAAAGCTGGTGCTAATGTTGAAGCAGAGGATGAAGACAACTTTTGCCCATTGCACGTGGCATGTATGCTTGGCCATGATATGGCAGTGTTTGTTCTTCTTACTGCTGGTGCTGATTTTGAGAGAGAAGCTGAAAATAAACTCCGCCCACTGCACTGGGCGTGTACGATGGGCCATGACAAGGTAGTGAAAATACTGATTGATGCTGGTTCCAATGTAAAGGCAGAAGCAGGAGACCTTTCTACACCTTTACACTGTGCATGCAACAATGGTGACTGTGTGTCAGCCAGGATGTTGCTTGAGCGTGGCGCCCTGCTTGAAGCAGGGAACGCGGTTGGTGACACTCCTCTCCACAGGGCGTGCTATCATGGTCACCGGGAACTCGCACTCTTGTTGTTGGACTGGGATGCGGATATTCACACCACAGACTACTTTGGTTATAGTCTGCTACACAGCGCCTGTCTTGCAGGAAATAATCAACTGGCTCTTATGCTGATCGACAAAGGTGTTGACATTGATACAACAGACACAGCTGGACAAACTGCTCTGTTCATGGCGTGCTGGCAGGGAAAGGTGGAAACTGTCAACATGTTGCTTGACAAAGGTGCTGACTGTGAAATCGCATCAAAACAAGGTCTGACACCGCTGCACAAAGCTTGCAGTGAAAACCACGAGTCCGTAGTCAGGCTGCTGTTGTCCTTGGGAGTCAATACTAGAGCTAGAGACGTGTGTGGTAAAACAGCGCTTCAACTTGCGAGGGAAAAACAGTCACATGAAGTAACAGAATTGTTCGAATCATGGATGGCGGAAAAAAGACAGAAATCAAAGAAATGCTCGGTTTTGTGAAATGCAAATTGATATGAGGATTTGAGCAATATGCACACGACTTTATGAGAATGGAGGTAGTATTTCAACTGACTCCTGTGTACTTAACCTGTAACACAACTATATGCAACAATAGAAAAAGCCATTTACCTGTTCTTCGTTCTGGTAACTCTGGGTAAGGAACACTTTTCACAAATATTTCTGATTTACGACACTTTCTTCAGATTTATGTGCTCATCTTTTCTTGAAAACCGGTAAGAATTGTATCAACTGTGAACCTATAGACTTTACATTGGTCGCAATTATGTCTTACTTTTAGTATGCTTTTTCCCAATACAATTGAGCATTTAGTAATAGAGAATACTACATGGCTTGCTGTGTCGTACCAGATTTACACGAATGTTTTTTTAAATATTGAACTGCGAGCGGAAGCGAGCTGTTCACTATGTGAAAAAGCAACGAGTGTAAATCTGGTACGACAGAGCAAGCCATGTAGTTTTCTGTTTATCCTAGATACTGTACTTACGTGTATTTACTGAAAATGTCCTGCAGTCGAGGCAGTTAAATTGAAGACGCGTGTTTTGGAACCTCGATCTAAGATTTGCAACAATCACTTCCTTCACATGGTTAGTTGCAACAGACGATTTGCGAAAATGAATTTGTCGCGGGGTTTATGCATAGAAGAACGTGTGTGACGCTTGAATCGGCAAGCAACCATGCAACCATGGTAACAGTGAATAATTATCTTTGATATACATGGTTTTGGAAGGCATACATGGTATTTTCACTGAAGCAAATAAATGCTTAAATGGCATGTTGAAACCTCGCACAAGAGGTCTGTTGGATACGCTGCTCTTTTCTCTCGAAAACATGCACACTTTAGTACAATATTAATGATAATAATAACTGGACATGTTTAAGTGCCTAACCTATGGCTCTAGGCCCTTTACAAAAAAACATATATATATATATATATATATACAGAATAGAACAATTAAAAGTACAACCTACATAAAACAATAATCATACAGACACAAATCACCACATGTACTGTTCACACAATAATCATATATGCAATACACACTATATGTATACACAAATACACAGCTAACACTCTCAACAATCATAACAACTTTATGGGAGAGGAGTATGTGCAGAAATGGAATGAAGAAGACATTAGACCAGGTTGGTGTAATATTCTGTGAAAAAGAAAGTTTTCACTATGACAGCATGACCATTTGCTTCCGATTAAAACGTCAAAGCTCGTTCATAGCCCCTGAAGAGCTCAAACAGATTTATGTTCTAGCTAATGAACAAAACTGCCTGGTAAAATAACAGCTTATCCTACCGATGGAATTACTATTTATGCGCTGCAAACCATCAAAATTGCCTTTACAATTCGCCGTTATTTTGTAAACACGTTTCAAGGAATCACGGCACATGTTTTGCACATTTGCGTCATGTAATGGCTGGGATATCTCTATTTACAAAGAAGTGAAGTAGAAGAACTGTAATTGAATTACTCCAAAAATGTGCAGAGTAACAAACAGCTATCAAAGAAATACTTATATTCACTCCTGAGCAATAGACGGATAGAGGTATAAATATAGAGGCTGTTTCAAGAATATTAATTTTGTTTTAATTTTCTTCAATTGGTGCAGTATATCATAGTGGTTAGGACGTAGTGAGTGATCGACCGAGTGATCATAAAATAATACACTTGATCTTTGAAGCTCACGTTTGGAATATACGCGTGTTATTAAGTGGGTATGCTCATGTCGTTGATCTCTGGTTGTTGCATTTGTTTGGTTTGTGTGTGCCTTGCTTTATGGATAAAGATGTAAATACATGCAACAATTCATGGGCTATGCATAAATTTTGTCATACATCTATTGAACATCACGGCACATTTGTCTTTGTAAACGATGTGTTATTTTTATTTTATATCATCCAATTTTTGCAATTGTTATGTTGCTTCTTCTAGGTAGTGCACATTTGATGATAAGTTTTGTGCCATGGATTCAACATGAAAATAGCTTCTTTGGTGTGTAAAAGATCATGTTGATCACAACAGGTCTTTCCAAGCTTTCACTTGGGATAAGAATATTATTCCACTTGGATATACCAACATTCTACAGGCTGGCAGAAAGGAATTCATTTGCTAAATTAATTTAGTATGCCGACATAGATGTCAGTTATGAAATCATTTCCTGAAAAAATCCTAGTCTACACACAAAGCAGCCAGGTTGTAGATGTTGTTAAAACTATATAGAGCTTTGAAACGTGTTACACTCCTGAGGTTTGATCAATTCCAGACACGCCTTTTGGTTGGTTGATCCTAGTCACAGCTGGTCATGGTTTTATAAAAACAATTAAGAAAAATTAAAAAAAATTTAAGAGGAAAATTATCATTTTCTCTCACAATTATGTTTTGAAATTTCACACACTTACTTTAAAACAAAGGCAAGCTTGGTTGAACCAAGTTGAATTTTTAAGGTTACAACAAGGTCACGTTCGGGTATAAAAACAAGACCCTTTGAAACTGCAAACACTAATGGAGTTTCATTACTTTCACTGACACTAAATATGAATCAAGTTTGGCTAATCCAGGTCAAATTTATTTCAAGATGGGAAATTATCTTATGGAGCTACAACAGCAGTTAATTTGTTTCGTATTTATATTATGAATTTTCGTATTTATATTATGAATGAGTCACGAGCTTTTTCCGTTTATATATTCTGTGTCCATGTGGAGGAATGGTCGATCATGTCCGAGGCAAAATCTTTAAGTCGATGCGTGGCACTAAAATTAAACTTGGAGAATACACAGAATAACCTAGTTTTCTGGGTAGTTATTGAGTGTCACTTACAAAAATAAATGAAAATATTGTGAAAATTAATGGCCACAGATTGCCGTTGCTATGGAAACAGCCGCCATATTGGATTTCTAGAAAACGATTTTACAGCGACATCATACATAAGAAATGCATGATATTTGACACAAAGATACACAAGACTTTTATCTAAAATCATATAGAGCAATTTTTTGACAAGAGACTACAGTTGACTTTATAATAATTTTTGTAATGAGGATTAATGAATTTTTAACCGCATATTCATTAATCCTTATTTCAAAAATTAATATAAATTCAACTGTAGTCTTTTGTCAAAATATCGTTCTATATGATTGTAGATAAAAGTCTTGTGTATCTTTGTGCCAAATATTAAGCATTTCTGATGTATAATGTTGCTGTAAAACCGTTTCCTAGAAATCCAATATGGCGCTGTTTATGCCAGTTTCCATAGCGACGGCAATCTATGTCCTTTAGTTTTCGCAAATTTTTCATTTCTTTTTATAAGTCACTTCAATAACTACCCAGAAAACTAAGTTACTCCATGTATTTTCCAAGTTTTATTTTGGTCATTTTAGTGCCTCACATCGCCTTAACAGGTCTATCATGATTAACAAGATGGCGTAGACGGGAAGGAAGATGCCTTTTACAATTGTTGCTTTATCACATTTGTCTTTTTTATGACGTAGATTTTTCAAGCAAAGGACAACACATTCACTGTTCATTAATGTAGCATGGTATGCTTTCTTGATGTTCTTCTCTGCCTCCCGTTTCATTTTCTATATCAATTTTGTTATTGCTTGATGAGAAATTATGCATGGATAAGATTAACATGATGCAACAATTATTTTTCTGTGTTGATTTATTATTTTTTGTCCTATGAACATGACAGGTACATGTATACATGTATATGTGTGCTCACAAAAATGTGTCCTTTTTATTTTGCTAGTTATATGCCTCCTTTTAATTTTTGGTGCAATATTTATAGTGATCGTTTTCACACTTGATGTTCACAAAGGATATGCTTCTATGATGTTTGTTCAACCTCCCTTCTTATGTTCAATGCCAATGTATTTTTTGCTTTATGAAAAATATTTAAATGCAGTTTTTGTGTTCATTTAATGTTGTTTCATTATTTAAATATCTAAGCAACTTACTGTCTCATTTGTTCTTCTGATTGTAACGTTGTTATTACGCAATAGTTCCAAATCAAGAGTGACTCGACAAACTTGGTACGAGTTTGATGTATGCATTGGGACTTTCGAGGTCATCATCAAGGATGGTACCTAATACAACTAACTGCAGAGTAGCCGCTGTACAAATACAGAATACTATATACGCCCTGGATCGTCGGTACACCTGAATCTATTCCCCGCAGGTGGTACACCCCTTTCTGTCCCCCGCAGAACCAACCACATGGTAGGTGTCTCCAAATCAATGCCTTAAAATAGTAGATAACCAGAGTGCCTTGTATTGAATATTGTATCATACTGACCATAACTGTTTTTAGCTTTGAATAAGACAGTTTTCTTACCATTTATACTCTCGTGCACTGCATAAGAGAAGAAATTTCATTAGGACAGGACACCTCCCCGACAGTAGGCGTGTGGTCGCTGGTCTCCATCTGTTAAATGAAAACGCTTCAAACAGGTTTTGCTCTGAATGATGTGCATTGTCAGCGCTCATATGTGGAGGGGGATACCACGTACTCCGCCAAAAATGCGGAGAACCTATCTTATGTCTGCGGGGGAGCTTACCCACTGAGAATCGAGTACCACAAAATAACACTAGATTAGATCACCGTATCCGCGATGCGTGTGCCCTAAAACGCGGATACAAGGCTGCAAGGTATCGAAGATTAATATGTGAGTATTAGAATAGTAATTCAAAAAGGTAGTTCTGGGGAAATTTGTGAAACATTTAGACCTATCTGCAGATTTTTCACGGACTTCGGCAGAAAATCGAACGCCACCGTTCACAAGTACACAACAAGACCGAAGTAACCTATTGTACATAAAGCCTAGGAAATGTTGCTTCAGAATATCTATAAATCTATGATAGATAGTGTGATCTGCCTCAAGTATGCCTTCACGAGGCAATTCTTAAGCGATATCTCGCCTCTGCTTCCGCGTGCGGGGGACAGAAGTAGATGTACCGCCTGCAGGGGACAGAGCTAAGTGTACTGCGATCCAGGGCGTGCTATTTGGCTTGCTGTGTCGTAGGCTACCAGATTTACACGAGTTGCTTTTTTAAATATTCAAATGCGAGCGAAAGCGACATTTTCAATATTTGAAAAAGCAACGAGTGTAAATCTGGTACGACACAGCAATCCATGTAGTATTCTGTTTTTCCTACATACTTTTCTTGCGTATCTTTTGCTCCAAAACTTCCGGAGTCGACGCGTTCAAATTGAAGACGCTTCGTATGGAACCTTGGTCTCTTCCAAAGCCTCGAGCAATCTTTGACATCAAAGTAAAGAGACGTCACTGTAGAAAGTATAGCGTGACGTGTTAGAACTTAAAATTCTTCCAAGGGAAACAGCAAGCACAAAAGTGTTTTCAGATTAACGTTTGTCTCGGCGACTTTGGCATCATGAGCAGTGGATAATCAGGTCCCTGCCATATTAGTTTGACACGACCTCATTTACAAGATATAAACCACCTGTGAATTGGACAATATTGTTATCTCATGGATGGTCTCTCACATATGTAGAATAAAAAATATAAT
Source organism: Littorina saxatilis (assembly GCF_037325665.1). Taxonomy (NCBI): domain Eukaryota; kingdom Metazoa; phylum Mollusca; class Gastropoda; order Littorinimorpha; family Littorinidae; genus Littorina; species Littorina saxatilis. Next base: position 20,287,421 of record NC_090260.1, on the reverse strand, counting down.
GGTGATAATGAGAAATGAAAACATTTTCTGTTCTGTGTTCTTAGGAAAAGAGCCTTTGTATTTGCTAACAGTGAACATCTGTATTATAACTTTGCTATTAGAATATACGTTTTCTGACAATAGTGCAGAAGGGGTCTATGTTGACCAAAAGTGGGTCTATTTCCTGTAGGTGCACCTGGATGTTTTTTCCTGTGGAAAACAGATCACACTCAATCTTGTGTCCTTTGCGAGACTGCCGTCAACAGCCGAGTGCAGTTTCATTTTGATAAGACTTATGGACTGCTACACCACTTTGAGCAAATGCATGCTTTAATTCACTATGCAGCAGGAGTTAGAACATAACATGTGTTTACAGCTGACGGCACAGCGACACTACAGCGTGCTGGTCAAGTGATCACATCATCAAGCTGTCACAGCAGAGTCGTTATAAGGGTTCGTTAGTTGTGACTAAAGTGAACGTGCTATTTGTTTTGCACTTTGGGATGGATGTTTGTGTCTGAACGTTTCTAGATCAACAAACGTTGGATACAAATTTTATTTGTAAGGGTGTATATCAAAGAGTCACATGACCTCCAACGTGACTCGAGAAAACTTACAGGAAATTTCATCCGGGTGTATTCCCTCAATACAGGAAAAACGCCAACAGGAAGTGCACCTACGGGAAATGCACCCGCTTTTGGTCGACATGGACCACTTCGACGTCAATAGCGTATGAACTACATGTATGTTTTTAATTACTTTTTATGTTAATTGTGAGAATATCGTGATCTATGGATAAGATTTAAGTGTATGCAACAATTCATGAAATGTGTTTATAATCTGTTGGATGTCTTTTAGACATCACGTGTACGTTCATGCTGATTGTCGTTCTTATTTTACTGGTTCTCTACCCTTGCTTTTACAGCGCTTCTATTCTTACTTGTAGGCAATCTATATTTTGATGATAAGTTTTTGACTGTTCTTTTTCGTGTCATTGCTCAAATTTTAAAATTATTCAGTACCATTTTGTCAACAATTATTGCTTCACTGCTTGTGCCCTGTTTTTGTGTGTGAAGTAAAGTAAAGTATTGTCGTGAGTAATATGCAAATAATGTTGATCATGTGTTGCCAGGATGTTTTTCTCTGCATCTCTGTTTTATGTCTCGAACTTATTTGACACTATATGCAGATATGCTGAATGTTGATGCACTTGCAGTTTTTGTTCATTTCATTTGCTTGTTGTACTTCTTGATGCTTGTATCGATGTTGAGTCGGAGGATGATAGTGGGGCTCCTATGTTGCAAAATCATTCAAATCATGCAACAAACACCAAATTAAGCAAATATGAAGAGTTTTATGTGCTTAACAAAACCTGATACAGAGCCATCGCGAAAAATAAAAAATGGGTAGTTTTTAAAAGAAAAATCAAAATGGCCGCCAGTGTAAACGGTTGGGTATGTTAGGCATATTTCACTTCATGTGATTAACAGCAAATTTGGCGTAAATGGACATTTGCTTTTGCTTAACAAAACCTGATACAGAGCCACCGTGAAAAAATTAAGAAATCAGTAGTTTTTTTTACAATTTTCAAAATGGCCGCCAATAAAAGGGTATTTAGGCATTTTTGATGCTACAAGACATTCTCTTGCAATAGAAACTAACACAAACACATTTTTAAACAAAACAATACATGTAATGTTGGTGCAGAGAATGATTGGACGGTGTGGGTGGCAGGGTTGAAGAATTTGTGGATTACCTAAACTGTGCAAAAATAAATATATTGCACCAATTTTCATACCAAAACGAAAACATTCATTCCTGTGCTGTTATATTCAATGTATGCTATTGAGGGCACTCAACTTGGCTAACTGGAACACTTTTAAGATAAAAGGTGGCCTTTACATGGGTTATTTGACCGCCGCCCAAATAAGGGTACCCCCAAAATAAAACTGATAAAAATGTAATGTATCAACTCAAAAGTCGACTAAAATTCATAATCGCTGTATTTCGAAAACGTTGTTTGTTCTCATGTGTTTACACAACTAGCACATTCCGGCAAGTGTCTATACTCAAAAGAAACTTTGGCAGTACTTGAAACAACCATCTGTCATATATACATGCGAAGTCAAAAATATGTGGGATGTAAGTCAACAAACCTGTGGCAGTTTTTAAAATATTATTTCGTGAAGATTTGAAAGTGTACTCAAACGGTTGAACTACGCCTCGTGCGTAGACACACATTCCTGAAAGTTTCAACGCAACCCACTTGGTCATTGCTAAAATACATGGATTTTAGTTGACTTGGGTATCCCTCAAATTTGACACATAAACATCTCATCCGTGAGATCGACACATACATCAGTAGGTACAATGGCACAACACTAGAAATATGCAAGATGGCGAAATAAAACAACCTGTTCTGGATGGATAATCAAGTTGACTTTCTCTTCGTATACAACAGTGACCCAGTTGTGCCTCAGGAATTGTCGTCGGCTTTTTAAAAGGTACCCGAAGTTTTTGTCACATCTCTTTGTCACGTCAAGGGTATCCTTATTTTGACGGCGTAAATGATGATGTTAAAAAAAAATGTGCCAGATAGCGAAGATGCGAGCCTTTAATGGCATAGACAGTTTGAATAAAATGACACAGGAATAAAAGTTTGAGTTGGGGTATGAAAATGGGTGCAATAATATTTTTGCACAGTTTAGATGCTGACAGTTTTCACAGGCATGCAAGCACATTTGCAGAGAGCTGTGCTCTGCGGTCCTTCTTAGCAGCATTTGCAGCGTTTTGTTGTACAGCTCTTCTTGCAGGCACACCTCATGAGTTCTCGGCACACGCTGGATACCTCTTGAAAGCTCGTCCAGAATGACTCCCACTTTCCAGCCTTGAACTGCCAGCCCACAGAGTTTGGAAATCTAATAGGTAGATGGCTCTTCTCAATCTCATGTCCTGCAGCAGCACCTCACTTGTAAGGGGATTATGGTCAATTTGGCAGCTCTTTTTACTGAAGAGGTACCGTCTAGCACTGTTTACACCCAGTACGTTGCTGGTTTTGTCCTACAAATGTACACCAAAAAGCTCTTGTGCTGCCCTGTCAGTGGTACTCAGCTTACAAAGAGGAGCAGACAACCTGAAGAAAGTTTGAGTGACGTCTTCAAATGCTTGCCATACTTCCCAAGCCTTCTGATTCCCCAATACCATTGAAGAACGACATAGTGTCACAGCCTGTAAGGCTATGCAAAATGGGCAGACAGGGTGACTTCTCTTGGCCAATGGCTTTGGCAATGTAGCGATACACTTCACGAGCAGAAAAAAACGCAACACAGCTGGAATGAGAAGCAGACTGTCTGGCCTCCTCTACATCCATGGTGCAGGAAATCAGCCTGTGGTACCCTTCACACAAAAGATGAAAAGTGACATTTTTATTTGAATGTATTTGAATAATGTTTACTATCTCAGAGAGTCGGTCAAAGCCGGGTTAGCAAGTCTTCACACAACAGACCAAAATGAAAGAAAATTGTATTTCATGAATTCGTATAATTCTTACTGTTTCAGGTTAAAAAACAAACAAACACAGTTTCCAGTGACCCAACTGATTCTGGAATCTTTCTGACCGCTACATTTATTCGCTTCAAACAGTCGCTAACAGAATGTTGACCATAGTGAGGGTTCGTACGTTAAACCCATCAAATTCACAGAGGTCGCTTACAAATGATGTGCAAACATGTTCCAATTAATACAAATAAAAAAATCTTACTGTTAAGATGTATTAGGTAACAAACCTTGATACAGTAGTACTAGTGAAATCGGCTCCCTTCTGTGGCACCGGAATAAATGCAGAACACTTGTTCCCAGGAACCGGCATGTGGTGTAACTCTTGTATATATCCTGTAAAAATAAAATTCACACCAATGCACGGTCAACTTAAAATAAGCAAAAGGATGAGAAACAAGCAACAAACCAAAATTGTAAAACTCAAAGAGCGGTACCTCTTCATTTTTCAAAACCACTTATCTCATTTGATTAGCATACACTGTATGCTTTTGTCTGTTACCTACCGTCTTTGAAAGTTTGATCACAACACTGTAAAGACATGGGGAGTGGAGTGTTTTTATCTCCAGCTGGTCATCCTACTATCTGGCCTACCCTCACTCAGTTTTTGACTCTACCCCTCCCCACCTTATGGAAGTCCTTAACGTAGGCAGGACTAATCATTTATCATACCATGAACAATCTCTTTCTCCTCGCCTTTTATTCAAAGTTCGTTTAATCTGTTTAAAATCACCAGCGTGGCGATCATGATTTCCTTACTTGTAATCAACAGATAGATCTAGATCTATCAGCATCACAATCCAGCTTGATGAGCTATTGCAAGATTACTCTGCATTTCAGCGCTTCACCCGATGAATAACAGACCCCAGGGGAGAATTAAACAGTAAAATGATGTGACATTGGTGGATGGATGCGTATTCTTGAAAACTTACCTTCAGAAACGTTGTTTTCGCTCAAATCAAAACACGCAATGTTGCGGAGGCCGCCATCTTGAATTTTCATGCTGCGGATATATAAAATTCTAAAAACGATCAAATTAAATACCAGAACACAAAAATACCCATAAGTGTATTTATGTCATGCATGTGTTATCAGCAGACAACTTCTGGTGCATGGTAAACCATTGAATTTTACATTTGCTGAGTTGGGAATATTTACTGCTGAGCGCTTTTGGTACGAATTTCGTCTGCTGTAAATGCAGCCTTTTATTCCCTATCAAAGACAAAAAAAACGATTTCTGAAGTGGCTCTGTATCTGAAATCCCTTAAATAATTATAAGGAACAATACCACAAAGTATGATGTTTGTTGCAAGATGTGAATGATTTATGAGTGCGTCTGCAACATACGAGCCCCACTATGAAGAACAATTTCGCCCACTGCACTGGGCATCTATGATGGGCCATGAAAAGGTGGTGTCTTTACTTCTTGGGGCTGGTGCTGATGTTGGTGCAGAGGCGAAAGACAAATCTTGCTCACTGCACTGTGCATGTATTATGGGCCATGACAAGGTGGTGTCTGTACTTCTTAAAGCTGGTGCTAATGTTGAAGCAGAGGATGAAGAAAACTTTTGCCCACTGCACGTGGCATGTATGATGGGCCATGACATGGCAGTATTTGTTATTCTTAAACATTTGTGAAAATACTGATTGATGCTGGTTCCAATGTAAAAGCAGAAACAAAAGACCTAGTTGAGGAATGGTCGATCATGGCCGAGGCTTCATTATATATTTTTCTTATCATATCGTTTAAATGCCACACGGACGATTAAGTACCACTGCTGTGTACTTACTTAAATGCTGCTTCTACAGAAAAATACAAGTATTTGATATTGATGGTATATTTTTGTACCGCTTCTCATTATGTTTATCTTCATGTTCACAGGTGATATAAAATGATTGTTAATTTTCATGCATTATTGATACACACATTATGCTTCGATAAGGTTTGCATTGTCTTTGCAGTTTTGTTTTGTTTTGTTTGATTGCTAACCCCCCGCGGGTTAGGGGGAAGAATTTACCCGATGCTCCCCAGCATGTCGTAACAGGGCTGGGTGGCCGAGTGGTAACGCACTTGCGCTCGGAAGCGAGAGGTTGCGAGTTCGATCCTGGGTCAGGGCGTTAGCAATTTTCTCCCCCCTTTCCTAACCTAGGTGGTGGGTTCAAGTGCTAGTCTTTCGGATGAGACGAAAAACCGAGGTCCCTTCGTGTACACTACATTGGGGTGTGCACGTTAATGATCCCACGATTGACAAAAGGGTCTTTCCTGGCAAAATTGTATAGGCATAGATAAAAATGTCCACCAAAATACCCGTGTGACTTGGAATAATAGGCCGTGAAAAGTAGGATATGCGCCGAAATGGCTGCGATCTGCTGGCCGATGTGAATGCGTGATGTATTGTGTAAAAAAAATTCCATCTCACACGGCATAAATAAATCCCTGCGCCTTGAATATGTGCGCGATATAAATTGCATAAAATAAAATTGAAAAAAATAAATAAATCCCTGCGCTTAGAACTGTACTCACGGAATACGCGCGATATAAGCCTCATATTGATATTGATTGATTGACTAACGGATTCTGTTTCTCCTTTTACCCTTGTTAAGTGTTTCCTGTATAGAATATAGTCAATTTTTGTACAGATTTTAGTCAAGCAGTATGTAAAATTAGCAACGACATACTGACTGCACTCGACAACAACGACGTCTGCCTTCTCTCTCTGCTGGACCTGAGCGCGGCATTTGACACTATTGATCATGCCGTGCTCTTGTCCCGCCTTCAAAACTCTTTTGGCATTTCTCAGTCTGTCCTTTCTTGGTTTCAGTCCTATCTCACCGATCGCTACCAGTCTGTCTCTGTGAACGGCCTATCTTCCTCTGCTTCTCCTCTACAGTACGGTGTGCCCCAGGGCTCCGTCCTGGGGCCTATTTTGTTCGTCCTTTACACCCAACCCATCCCTTCAATTGCCGCTCACCACTTTCTCTCTCACCACAGCTTCTCCGACGACAACCAACTCTATCTCTCTGGACCTATCTCTGACCTCCCTCGCCTCATTGCCTCCACCCAGTCTTGTATCACCGACCTCAAGGCGTGGATGGACCTGAATAAGCTGAAGCTTAATGAGGAGAAAACCGAAATGATTCTTGTCTCTCCTAAAAAACATCTCAATCATCCTTCTCTTCCCTCGTCTGTCGATCTCAATGGTTCTTCTATTGCTCTTTCTCCTGCTGTCCGCAACCTAGGTGTCACTCTTGACCAGTCCCTGTCCTTCCATCAGCATGTTGCCAATGTCTGTCGCACTTGCTTCTTTGAAATCCGCCGCATCTCCTCCATCCGTCATCTCCTCACTGAGGATGCCACTAAAACTCTGCTCTGCGCCTTTGTCCTATCCCGACTCGATTATTGCAATTCCATTCTATCTGGCTCTCCCAACTACATCATCGAAAAGCTTCAGCGTGTTCAGAATCATGCCGCCCGCCTCATCTTTCGTTCTTCCAAGCATGACCACATCACCCCTCTTCTTCAAACCCTACACTGGCTGCCTGTTCAACAGAGGATTCAGTTCAAGATCTCCACACTCTGCTTCAGAAACTTTGATCTATCGTCCCCTAGCTATCTTTCTGACCTTCTTGATGTCTACTCCCCCTCTCGCTCCCTAAGATCCTCCGCAGACACCCGCCTTTTTAGGATACCATCAGCACGCACCAAAACATACGGCCAGCGCACCTTCTCCTACCAGGCCCCATCCATCTGGAACCAACTCCCGCATTCACTCAGGCACTCCACATCTATGCAATCATTCAAAACCTCACTCAAAACACACCTCTTCCCTCACTAGTCCGTTAATGACCACACATCACCCTCTCCTGCTGGTCCTTGATCTGTCTCTTTCTTTCTCCTTCTTCTTCCCTTTCCAGCTCTATTCTTCTTCTCTCAACAAACTTTATGTATCCAATACTTTATTTATTTATTTACGACTGTTTTTCCGTCTAGAATGCATGTGCCTGTAGTTGGTATGAGTGTGCGTCGCGTTCTCGCTGTGCGCCTGTCTGTGAGTGTATGAGTCCTTGTCGAATTGTGTTTCGTATAATGTTCACTATGTATTTTATATTTTGTAAGCGCCTAGGGCTATATTTAGATTAGGCGCACAAATGTTCATAATAATAATAATAATAATAATGTAGTCAATTGTTGTAAAGATTTTAGTCAAGCAGTACTGGAAACTTGCATTCTCCTAGTAAGGTCATATATTGTACTACGTTGCAAGCCCCTGGAGCAAATTTTTGATTAGTGCTTTTGTGAACAAGAAACAATTGACAAGTGGCTTTATCCCATCTCCCCCCTTTCCCCGTCGCGATATAACCTTAAATGGTTGAAAACGACGTTAAACACCAAATAAAGAAAGAAAGAAAGTTTGATTGCTTTGTTTCAGCGTTTGTTCTAAACGTTACTGCAATTTGTAGTTTTTGATTACAGTATCACTTCTTGAGCTGACAGGGACACAATATGTCGCGAAGCTACTATCATGTCAAAGAAAGAAGAAAGAAAAAAAGATTTGAGTGTCAAACCTATTTTTAGGCAAGATAAAGTAAGTATTTGTGGGTATTTGTGACCCTCCACCACGAAATGAGTCGCATGTCACCTCGCGCGGTTCTGCGCTAGGCTTAATATAAGTCCGGGGAGTGTCTGGTAACAGTGTGATGGTCACCTTAGTCACAGGCCTATAACTTAAACAGTTTTCGCTCTTTTCTAAAACGGGTTTCACCGCTGGATAGAGCATAAAAAAACTCTTTAGGATAATGTAAAAATATGAAAATCATGCCAAGGTGACATGTTACTCAATCCGTGGTGGAGGGTCACATTTAGTTAAAGTTGGGGCAGGACTGTCACGCCCTCATTTTTAGATCAAATTGATTGAAATTTTAGTCAAGCAATCTTCGACAAAACCCAGACTATGGGATTGCATTTCAGTGTGCAAGCTTAACAATTATTTAATGAATTTGGTCATCAAATATCAAAACATTCTAATTGAAATTGAAATGTTAGTTATCGATCCAAAAATTAAATTATCTTATTCTTCTTTTTATTTACAATATCACTATTATTACTGAATTGCACATGCTTGTTATGGTATATCCTTCGGATGTTACATGGAATAGTTATCTTGTGTTTTATGACTGTTGTGATTTTATAATGGTCCGATTTCTCGAATTAACCCTTCTACACTGTGACAATATAAATATATTTATTGGTTTGTAATATGACGTTGATTGTATGTGTGTGTGCGTGTGATAGTTTGTGACAAAACAACACTGTTAATGTGAATTTCTGACTTATATTCTATGAAGTTGTTCCACTAAATATAACGCTGATTAGCATTTCCAGTGTCAGTCTGCTTTTATTTGTCAGCTCCTTCCCATGTCTGTGACTTTGGCTCTCTTTTTGCACTGTTTTAACCTTCGCCCGACCGGGTTATCGACTACACACGGAAGACGTGCGGACCCATGCTTCTCAAAGAAGGACAAATATGCATACCCTTCCGTAGACCCATGCTTTCCAAAGAAGCAACAAGTCGCGTAAGGCGAAAATACAATATTTAGTCAAGTAGCTGCCATTTTTCAGCAAGACCGTATACTCGTAGCATCGTCAGTCCACCGCTCATGGCAAAGGCAGTGAAATTGACAAGAAGAGCGGGGTAGTAGTTGCGCTAAGAAGGATAGCACGCTTTTCTGTACCTCTCTTTGTTTTAACTTTCTGAGCGTGTTTTTAATCCAAACATATCATATCTATATGTTTTTGGAATCAGGAACCGACAAGGAATAAGATGAAAGTGTTTTTAAATTGATTTGGACAATTTAATTTTGATAATAATTTTTATATATTTAATTTTCAGAGCTTGTTTGTAATCCGAATATAACATATTTATATGTTTTTAGAATCAGCAAATGATGGAGAATAAGATAAACGTAAATTTGGATCGTTTTATAAATTTTTATTTTTTTTTTACAATTTTCAGATTTTTAATGACCAAAGTCATTAATTAATTTTTAAGCCACCAAGCTGAAATGCAATACCGAACCCCGGGCTTCGTCGAAGATTACTTGACCAAAATTTCAACCAATTTGGTTGAAAAATGAGGGCGTGACAGTGCCGCCTCAACTTTCACGAAAAGCCGGATATGACGTCATCAAAGACATTTATCAAAAAAATGAAAAAAAAGTTCGGGGATTTCATACCCAGGAACTCTCATGTCAAATTTCATAAAGATCGGTCCAGTAGTTTAGTCTGAATCGCTCTACACACACACACACACACACACACACACAGACAGACACACACACACACACACACACACACGCACATACACCACGACCCTCGTTTCGATTCCCCCTCGATGTTAAAACATTTAGTCAAAACTTGACTAAATGTAAAAACGTGCATCCCCTTCCGTAGACGCCGTGGGTAAATATCCGCGAGAAGTAATTAAATTTAATTATTAATTTAATTATTACCGCGCGGAATAAAGGTATCAAAAAGGAAAAACGTGAATACCCTTCCGTAGACGTCGTGGGGCCGTGTGGACCCACATTGTTATGTATTAATTTCGCTCCACGCGACTTGCTTATTAACTTCAAAATTAAACAGATCGTAGAAAATGATGTTTAGAGCCAATACCTGAAGGTTTGTGACTTCTCTCCCTAGTTTGTATGTAAGTTCCTTCAGTTTGAGAAACATGGGTCCGCATGGCCCCACGATGTCTTCCTTGTGTAGTCTAAATTTGACCTTTGTTTTTTTAATTACTTCTCGCTGAAATGTAATGATCTTTTAGGACATAAGAGCTTTTTAGGTGTCTGAGGCATTCTTAAAAGCTCATTAAAAAAATTCCAACTGGTTTAAGAGATATTTGCAATTAAACACCCTTCTGGGTCCACACGGACCCACGACGACCGGCGTAGGTTAATACGGGAGAACTGTAACAGTACACATTGAGTGAACCAAAGAAAAAGCATGGATCTTCATATTTCAAGTAATTGTAACCCCAGCTGACACGTCAAAAGTAATCTCATCTTGTGGGTGACACACAACACAGATAAAATACTACACTGTAATTAATATTTGTTGTATTTCCAAATCGCTTTAGCTTCCGAGTTGTGATAATCAGGACCTCTGAGCTTTAAAGCTTTGTTTCTGACTGCATACTGGACATGGTAAGAAATGAGATGAGCCACTCTGTAAACATTCATATGAGGATTATACAGATCACCGTATGTATGTTATTGCTACGGTGAGACACGCTACGAAAAGAAAAGAAAAATTGCTTGTGAAACTTACCAGTTGCTGATTTTTTTGCGCGGTGTGGTGTTGGTGGTGGTGGTGTGTGTGTGTGTGTGTGTGTGTGTGTGTGTGCCTCACGGTGTACGTGTGTGTGTGTGTGCGTGTGTGTTCCCCACGGTGTGTGTGTGTGTGCGCACAATCTTTATTCTCAAGAAATGAGAGCTCTGGACACAATGCAACAGCCAGGAAGAATCTAAAATAAAACCTGCACTGGTTTGCTATCAGTGGAGTGACTGTGACAGTGACAGTGGCAGAAAAATGTACAGATATTCACTGCATCATTTGCCCACCTAGCTGGCTCGAGAATAAGTAGCACAGAGAATAACAACAGACTAGTAATACCCGTGCTCCGCACGGGATTTTTTTCTTCTTCGTTAATTACAGAGTTAATTATGAATAAGCAACAACAAAATCGTGTTCAATGTGCAATGTCACACGCGCGTACAGAACAAAATGCCATACATTTAATGGGAGAGATAACAAGTCGCGTAAGGCGAAAATACAATATTTAGTCAAGTAGCTGTCGAACTCACAGAATGAAACTGAACGCAATGCCATTTTTCAGCAAGACCGTATACTCGTAGCATCGTCAGTCCACCGCTCATGGCAAAGGCAGTGAAATTGACAAGAAGAGCGGGGTAGTAGTTGCGCTAAGAAGGATAGCACGCTTTTCTGTACCTCTCTTTGTTTTAACTTTCTGAGCGTGTTTTTAATCCAAACATATCATATCTATATGTTTTTGGAATCAGGAACCGACAAGGAATAAGATGAAAGTGTTTTTAAATTGATTTGGACAATTTAATTTTGATAATAATTTTTATATATTTAATTTTCAGAGCTTGTTTTTAATCCGAATATAACATATTTATATGTTTTTGGAATCAGCAAATGATGGAGAATAAGATAAACGTAAATTTGGATCGTTTTATAAATTTTTTTTTTTTTTACAATTTTCAGATTTTTAAGGACCAAAGTCATTAATTAATTTTTAAGCCACCAAGCTGAAATGCAATACCGAAGTCCGGGCTTCGTCGAAGATTACTTGACCAAAATTTGAACCAATTTGGTTGAAAAATGAGGGCGTGACAGTGCCGCCTCAACTTTCACGAAAAGCCGGATATGACGTCATCAAAGACATTTATCAAAAAAATGAAAAAAACGTTCGGGGATTTCATACCCAGGAACTCTCATGTCAAATTTCATAAAGATCGGTCCAGTAGTTTAGTCTGAATCGCTCTACACACACACAGAGACAGACAGACAGACACACGCACATACACCACGACCCTCGTTTCGATTCCCCCTCGATGTTAAAATATTTAGTCAAAACTTGACCCGAAAAAATACCCGAAAGAAGGCAGACATGCAATAGATTTCAGCAAGATTCCTTGAAATCCCCCCTCCATGTATGGCCTATGCCTGGGTTAAACAATTAGAAAAGAAAAACAACGAAAGAATGCAGCGATGCATTAGCAAAAATCCTGCAGTTGAGCTGTGGCGTGGCAAGGCAAAATCAAATTGTCGGGGGAGAGAAACGTGGTGAATGGTGAAATAATGTTGCAAATTCTCTTTAGTATAAACCCTGTGGCAGAATTCAGTAAGGTTTTGGAACGCTTTAAGAAAGTTTTACAGAATGAAAATGGGATTTACCTGTCGAGTGTATAGAGCTAGTTGTATATCCAGATATCCAGAGGACAAACTCTAAATATCTCTCTTTCTCCCTGTCTGTCTTCCAGTGATCTGGTTGTTGTCACCTACAACAACAACAAATGCTGTACATGCAAACGATGTTCCAAGACAAAAGTGTGTGTGAACTTAATCAAAATAACAAATTTCAGTTTGTTGAGCACCGCATCTCTTCCCAGTCTTGCAGCGTTTTGAAAGTTGGAAGCATTAAAGGTAAAAGCCATCGTAAAGATACGAAATGGAACTCTAAAACGTCTAAAATATATAATGATTCAAACGCATATTGTAACTAAATGACAACAGAAAATATACATGGTCCAAACACACACACACACACACAATCGAGTGCACGCATCCATGCATATAAAGTCATGTACACACACACACACACACACACACACACACACACACACACACAAACACACACCCAATAAAGGTACGTCCAATGGCACGTGTGTGTGCTGTTTTCAGGTAATAGCACCGCCCTCCCTCCCCCCTCATGTATGGCCGATACATGTATGATTCAAACGCATATTATAACTAAATGACAACCTATGCCTGGGTTAGAAAAGTAGAAAAATAACCATTTGCTCCATGCTGTTTCCAGGTAATACACCCCCCCCCCCCCCCCCCCTCATATGTATTGTAATTGTAATTTGTATGGCCTAAGCAAGATTTTTTCTGCATCTCATCTGCATGGGTAACGCCGGCAGAATCCAAAACTTTGCCCCCAGCAAGATTCCTTGAAATACCCCCCTCGTGTATGGCCTATGCCTGGGTTAGTAAACAACGAAAGCATGCAGCGTTTCTTTCTGCATCTGCATGGGTAACGCCGGTGTGACGTTTTCATCTTTCGCCGTGTTGATATTTCGCTTCTCGGCCTCGTTGATCTAGTATAAACTCTACACTGAACAAAAAAACACCCTTCGATAGTACTGATGAGCGACCTTGTGTACCTTACATTCATGGGGCCAAATTTGTCCAACCAATTTGTTTTATTTAACTTAGAAATTTGATTCATCCTAAAAAAATTTTCTTCTTACTCAAGGGACGTAACCACTCAGGACACGTTTTCGAAGAATTCGATTTTGGGGGTGAAATCTATTAAATTTTACTACCACATGACTGACTAAATGTAAAAACAAGAAAGGTAAGTTGTAACTTGACTAAATGTAAAAACAAGAAAGGTAAGTTGTTGGACCGTTTGTTATTGACAAAAAAAATACGTTACATTCACAAATATACATCATCAATACGTTGATGTGATCATGTGCCTGTTGGTGATGCTCTAATCTTAACACAGAAAACACTGTTTTCTCTACTTCATACCTGCTGTTTACTTTTGTTTTTGTTGTTTTTGGTAAGACGGGGTAAAAAGACATTTAACTCATAAAATGTAACGCCGATTTCCATTGGACACCGTCAGGTATCTGTCCAATGAAATACAGTGTATCTTTGGACGCCATTTTGGGGTAACTTTTGGTGTGCAAAGCAAATGGCTTACAGAAGATTGAAGTGGATTATGATATAAAGCTTGAACGTATAGTAACCAAACGGTAATGACTTCATTGAGTTATCTCGAACTGATAAAACATGTGTGCGCATGTCTTCTTTATGTCATTAATGTTGGTAGTCTTTTGATCAGAGTTCAAACAAGCTACGTTTCTTGCACGCATCACGCAGTTGAAAAAGTGAATTTCTGAAACACATGACAGGTATACTGTGTTGAAAGCATCTTCTGCTAAATCTGTAAAAATATGTTTCACACTCTGTGGACTTTAACCCTGGCGTCCACTTAATTAACAAATCGAGGAGGAAAGCAACCCACCTTTTTCACATTCCACGCAGTTTTAAATAACCACCTTTTTAGGTATTAATATCAATAATATCATACTGTCATGCATTACAAGTCCAAAGCAATCCATCGTTTTGTTGTATCGGTGTACGAAACACACACACACATAAGTATTGAATTGAACTGAAATGTTTTGTATGTGCAGATTGCCACACGACCATTATCAGAATGTCACTGTCACACAGAGAGGTGGAGGACCTGAAGGGGGTGCTGTGTGAGACAGTGAAAACATTCTTAGGGTTCAATGAAACTTCCCTGGTTTCTGCTGCGCTCAACTGCATCACCAAAGGATATGACAAACAGAAAACTGTTGGTAAGAAAATGTCCGATGTTTGTTTGCTTGCTGTTGTGTTTGTAGCATTTTTAGTACTAGTAGTACTAGCAATCTCCTGATGTAGACGGATGTTTGACAAAATTAATCTCAAATGTTCACTCTATTTAGGCCAACAAAAATAAAGTCTGTTTACAGTAACATAGGCCCAAAAAGTAGGGTCGGTAGGTCGGGATTTTTTTCTTTTTTTTTTTTCCCAAAAAACCATATTTTTACGTTATTTTGCCCAAAAAACAAGATTTTTTTTTTTTCCCCCAAATGCTAAAAAAAGTCTAGGGTCGCGCGAAAAAACTAGGGTCGGTCGGGTTACCGTAAACAGACCTATTTTTTTTTTTGGCCTTAGTGTGTGATGTCACTTTCACAAGGCTTCTGCAGGATAAGGAGATAGGAGGGGGGGTTGGGGGGTGGTGGGATTGCTTTCACAGTATGTAGTAGTGGTTAGGGACTGGATTGGTATCCATAAGCCTCACGGATTTTTTCGCGTCCCATCTCATTATCAAATTTGATTGCAGGTCAATCATATTAACATGCTCAAAGTCGTATTTACTCAATATCAACTATCGTACAAATAAAGTGACTCTGTCAAGTGTCATAAGTTTTTGTATGTCCAGCACATTTTTGAAAGTGTTAATAGTTTGTGCATTTTTACTGTTAATGTTATGGTACTGTTACTGTTAGTTGAGTTGCTTAAAGCAGGTATTTGATGCTTTAGTTAGTATTTTTACTATTAGTTAGGCCAACAAAAAAAATAGGTCTGTTTACGGTAACCCGACTGACCCTATTTTTTTCGCGCGACCCTAGACTTTTTTTGGGCATTTGGGGGAAAAAAGAAAAAAAATCTTGGTTTTTTTGCAAAATAACGTAAAAATATGTTTTTTGGGAGGGAATACCGACCTACCGACCCTATTTTTGGGGTCTATGTTACCGTAAACAGACCTATTTTTTTTTGGGCCTTAGTCCCCTGTTTATTTGAGTTTGAGGTGAGATTTGGTGAGTGGGGCAAGGAAGTAGCGTTTGTTGGATAATTCTTGTCGCGAGGAAGGCTAGGATTTGCTGAGAGTGAGAGTAGGTGAGCATGCCTGGGAGGTGCTGGCTAAGCGAGAAAAAATGCTGGCCGCACAGCTGCCAATCCAATTGGTTGTTTAGGGATCAGTGCTGACGACCTTTTTCGGTATCAACCATTAACCTGTGGTGTTTAATTCTTGCATAGCTAGCCATCAAATCGTTTCATTTACACTCTTGCTGTCTTGCATAGCGAGAGGCTTGCGGTGAGCAATTCTTGCCTGAAAGATAGGGGGACAGGTATACAATATAATATGAGTTATGCAATCCTCAGAAAATGCAGATGAAATTGTTTCATTAGGAAATTTCTCAGTATTTTGGGTGTTCTTTCAGGTTCTGGCGTCTTGTTTGTGTGTGTCTCTAGTAGAAGTATTACCCACTGATATACGCCTTGTACTATATAATTATGCTAACCTAAGTTATGCTTCCTCTGTTGCAGACAAGTTATCTGACCTGCTGGACAGCGGGCAGGCCAATCACTTTGCAGACAAGATCTACACGGTGTATGAAGAATATCGCTCGTCAAATCGTCACACCAAGCCCAAGAGGAGGAAGGTGAGTGTGGGTTTTGTGCTTGATCAACATGTTTCATTTTTGTTTCATTTTATTTCACCCAGCCCTGAAAGTCCAACAAATGGTGTACCAGCCTTTAGCTAGTGATTATGAAAATTTACTAGCCAGAGAGCAAACTTTACTAACCAAACCAACAATTTCTTTCAGCAGTTTTACTCGCATTTGAGTAAAATTCACGCCACTTTTAGGCCTGTAACCTTCACCAGATGATGTGGGCCGTGTACGACCCATACTATGTAAAGAAGGACTCAACGCGAAAAGTATTGGTGGTACACGACCCATACCATCCGAGTAAGGATAAACACTTCACCGCCTCTTTGCAGTGTATAGGTCGTAGACTCGAATAGGGATAAACAGTGAAACATTTGTTCACAAACCCGATATGGGATGTACACCACCCACACCATCCGGACTGTGAAGTTCAAATTATGTCATTGTTATTTGTTTGTTTACAAACATAATCATCTGAAACTTGGTCAGCAGGAAGGACCTGTGGTGTTTGAGGATGACATGAAATCTCAAGCCAAAACTCCCCATAGTTTCAGAGATACCGTTACTTTTATGTGTACCTGGGTCATCTCCGACCCAAGAAGCACAGTGAAGGTTAACTTGCCCCATCGCTGTGAAATTTGAGTCATTTCCTCCCAGTAAAGTACTAAAGATGGCAGTAACAAAGCCGTGCTACCCAGATGTGTGCCTGTTTAGGTGTAATCAGCCTCCTTAAAAATAAACCTCCCCTTCTCAGTCTCATTATAAAGTACATGTCTATGAAAAGTGAGAAAAAAATCTGAATTTGGCTTTAATGAATCTCCTGTGTTGTGTCGCAGGATGAAGGGGAAGAGGTCAAAGAAGTCAAGGTCAAGAAGCGACGGTTCATGGACGACGATGAGGCGGCTACAATACCTGGTCCTGGTACCCCCAGTCCTGGCGCTCTCACCGCTGAAAAAGTGAGTGCTGTCTTCTCTTTCCCTAGCCTTTCTGTGTGAAAAGAATTGGTTGTGGTCAAGTACACAATTACTATCCCCCATCTTCCAATCACACACACACACACACACACACACACACACATATACGCTCATAGTTTCTTTTTCATCACACATGAATTTTGAACTCTTTCTCACACACACTCTTACTATACTCCCATCATCTATAAGCAGGGGTGGGACGGATTTCCGCGGACACAACTTACAAATTCCGCTGGAGTAATCTATTTTTCCGCGTCCCATTTCATCACAGTATCTATAACGTCTTGACTGAATGATATGGAGAGAAGTGAAGATGGAACAGAACACTGGAGGCTTGAGAGTTAAATTGTGCTGACTGAAAACTCCTGATAACTAATAGTCATTTTGAGCTTCAATGCATTGGGGCGTCACTTGGATCATACTATTGCCAGTATTGGATTATGGATACATGGTTCATTACCTTAGTATGCACCATTACAATGTTACCATTGTTGTGTGAAAGTGTTGTTGTTGTTGGTTGTTTTTTTTTGGGGGGGAGGTGAGGAGAATGTCTTTTTTACCTGATCCAAACGAGTTGAATTTTAGTCTCAGAATGCACCAGATTTCACAGATTTTAATGTACCATTTAAAAAAAAATCGACAAAAGATTTTAATGTACCATTTTTAAAATAATATCGAAAAAAGGGATTTCCTCGTTTTTCATCACAAGAGAGTCCCACCCCTGAGTCTGAGCTGTGATAAATAAGAAGTGGTTTGTATTAGACCAAGAGTTACTGTTTGTCTTCAGAAGTAAAATGGTTGAATATTTTCGGTATACAAAAAATTAACAAGTTATTTTATTTTCAGATCAAGGAGATGATGGAGAACGCAAGACGGGAACTGCAGGAGAGGAAGGCACAGCTGGGGATTCCAGCCACCCCTAAACCCGCCGCACCCCCTCCTGCCCCCCCGCAGCAAAGGGTAAGGCCAGAAAAAATAATAGGTGCGGTTACGGTAACATAGCCAAAAAAAATAGGGTAGGAAGGTAGGCAATCACTTTTTTTTTTTTAACTTTTTTTTCTAATGTGTACAAATTAAACCTAATTGACAGGGAAATAAGTGTGCGACTCGGGCGCTTTCGCTTTCATTGCGTTTTCTGCACTCGTTTTCTTGGTTTATTTTGTTTTTTGTTTTTTGTTTTTGACAAATGTAATAAAAAGTTATAGGGTCGGCCCCTAAAAATAGGGTAGGTCGGGTTATCGTAACCACACCTATTTGTTTTTTAGGCCTAAGTGTGGGAGTTAGAATCTTTTGTGTGAATGGGATTTTGGCGTCCGCCCCGTGATCGGGAGGTCGTGGGTTCGAACCCCGGCCAGGTCATACCTAAGACTTTAAAATTGGCAATCTAGTGGCTGTTCCGCCTGGCGTCTGGCATTATGGGGTTAGTGCTAGGACTGGTTGGTCCGGTGTCAGAATAATGTGACTGGGTGAGACACGAAGCCTGTGCTGCGACTTTTGTCTTGTGTGTGGCGCACGTTATATGTCAAAGCAGCACCGCCCTGATATGGCCCTTCGTGGTTGGCTGGGCGTTAAGCAAACAAACAAACAAACAAAAATGGGATTTTGTAGAGTTTGTGCTTTCCTGCACTTATGCTCACAGACGCTCTTTTTGCATGTCAGGGGCTCACATCCACGTCGGACATGGGACATACACGGATATATTTTCCAAATGTCCTATACATTTTTCATGCAAGAGGACATATGTCCTATTGGTTTTGTCACAAAGTGACCATTGTCCGATTATGCTTTTATTTGATCCGGACATTGTCAGTACTTTCCAATTTACAGTATTTTGATTTGCTATTTTATCGATCTTTTGCGAAGCGATGTGTCTCTCCAAGCAGACGAAACTTTGGGAGACTGTATGCGCTTTTTGTAGAGAAGAGCTTCCAAGGGTCGCAACTCTGAATGCTCCAAGCCGGCTGACAGTTGCCTCCCTTCCGTCTCGTATTTTTTCCTGAAAAAGCAACATGTCGCCGAAACAAAATTTACCTTTTTGCCAAGATCATTATTTTATTTTTTTTGTTCAGGACCCTATCACTTTTGCATCGTCCAGGACATTTGTCCTATGCCACCTCTCATGGATGTGAGCCCCTGCACTAGGTAGTTTTAGAGAGACGAACAAAGCCCACCACTTTCCTTTCGCCGCCTCATTTTCTTTTTTCCGCTCGGATGCGCGCGCACAACGAAACTCAACAGTGCGTGTTGTACATTTAGAGGTTTAGACGTTACGGCAGAGAAATTCTGTTCGCAGAAGAAGCACTGACAACACATGTGCGATTAATTTGCAACCCGAAGCTCTACTCATAACATTTATAACTGTTCAAAGTGAGACAGTGCACAAATTAAGGTCTGCCCTATAAATGTAAGTATTCTATCGATATTAGGGAAGAAATAGAACTCTAAAGTCGTGAAGCGGCAATCGGCTCCTGGCCGCCATCTTTGATTTTGCCTAACACAACTTAGGGAAATGTATGCTACAGAAATCCAGTCAAAGATTCACTTGAGCGTCCTTTCCAGATCTTACAGTAGGAAGATATGAACAGTTAAAATAACAATCAGGTAACCTATATCCAATGAATTAAAGGTTTCCATACAGAAATAACCAAAACATGATTACATAGTTAACAAAAGTAGATTCGTAGAATCGCCCAAATCGAGGAAAATCGTTTGTGTATTTGGTGTGAACTTCCTTTCACAGAGAACTGGAAGTGACCTGTACGCAACATTTGTGATGTAGCATTTCCTTATATGGCACGAAAGGAATGTGGTTGGTTAAAATGAGATCGTTCTGAATCAAGCTACTAACACACACACACCAGGGACTCCCCAAAACTCAGGAACATGCGTACTAGGCATTGAGAAAATCTCACTTACCCTATGTTTCCTCTAGCTACAACTGTTTTTGTTTTTGTTTTTTTCTTTAACTCAATAGACAGAACAACCTGTTCATTGTGAGTTCTACAAAATTATAACTGCTCAAACCTCAAAGGAAGCAGGTACAAATTGAAACAGGTATGTGTTTACATTTTGTAAAGTAGATAAGTTTATCTTGTTGTGCTCCCTTAATTACAACTTTCAATTACGGCTTTGTATTTATGCAACTGAATAAAAAAACCTGTTTAAACCAAAGTAGGCGTTTCCGGGATCTGCTTATGGGTTCTTCAGCAGGCGATTATGAGCACTCTGGGAGGCATTTAGTTAAGATGAAAAATAGCGTATAAAAGACAAAGAAATGAAATAGCGTACGACCTCCAGCAAGCTCAACAACCATCTTTCTTTCTTTCCCCCCCAGATGCCTTCAAGCGACAAGAACATGGCGCAGTCCCAGAAAGCATTGAACGACTCCATGTCCAAAGCCAATCGAGCGAAAGAACTGCAGGCTCAGATTCAGGCTCGCCTCATGGGGCTCTCCATGGGTGGTGGAGCCATGCCAGGACTGGGGATGCCGCCCATGGGGGGAGCCCAACAAAGGGGAGGGATGCCGCCCATGGGGGGAGCCCAGCAAAGGGGGGGGATGCCGCCCCCGCTCATGCCTGGCTTGGGGGGTCACAACAGCCAGCAACTACAACAGCAGTAAGTATGGTTGTGGTGATGGTGGAGCGCTGAAAGTCCACAAAATGGGGCACTGGCCAGTATTTCTTATAATTTACTAGCCAGAGAGCAAATTTTACTCGCCAAACTAACCATTTGTTTCAGCAACTTTTCTCGTATTTGGCGAGTACAGTGAAAACTGTCAAATACGGTCACTGGACTTAGCGGACACTCGCAGAATACGGACAGTCAGTCTCGGCACGGACTGCTTTACACTGTAAAACACCTGTACCTTACGGCCACCTCGGCATTACGGACGCGGACACGTATTTTGGGTCCATAATAAGTGTGTGCGGCCAGATCAAAGGCATTGTGATAGCTGGGTGGCCTTGTTAAAAGACACGACCTTCTTCCCAGGGGTCAATGACCCAGTTTTTGCCATGAGAGGTGGTTCCCCTGTCATATCTGAGAGAGGAAACACTTCCTGCATGGGGGTCAGTGACCGGTCAGTGACCGAGTTTAACAGAGTGGAAATCTGTGTGTGCGGCCAGATCAAAGGCAGGGCAGTACCTAGTAGCTGAAACATGCATTATCACAAGTTTTTAAACTCAGGCATGGTACTGAAGGAATGGCAGTTTCAGCTGAAATAAAGCCGGGGGTCCAGCTAGGGGGCCGCTCAGGCGACTTTTTACTAATTCAAATGTGTTTAGTGCCCTCTCCTTGAAGCTGAGAGGGATATAAGTGAAAGATAACAAGGCTTGAGTAAGAAAAAATAATAATCTCAAGTCAATCAGCAGATTATTTTTTATTTATTTTTTTCGGATTTTCGTTTTTGAGAGTACCATGCCTGAAACTTGTTTTACAACAGTCAATATTAAATGTTTCTCTATTTAATCTAAACAGCTTCTGTTTTTCTTATAAATGTACATGTACATGTGCAGTACTCTCTCTCTCTCTCTCTCAACTTGACTTTGTCGCGTTTACTTGCACCTGTCTAATAAGGACACCTGCAGAATAAGGACACTTTTGTCTGGTCCCAAGGGTGTCCTTATTTGACAGGTTTTACTGTAGATTAACATTTCTAGTCGCCATTTACATGTTTCTACTTGCCATGGCGAGTAAAGTACTCGCCACTTTCAGGCCTGTGGTGGTGGTGATGGCGGGGAGTAAGGGATGGAATGTAATGTAGGGGGCATAGTAAGTCATTTGATAGAGCGCTGGACTTGTGATTCTAGGGTCACAGGTCTGAATCCAGGCCAGCTTTGGCACAGTCTGTGTTGTAGATCAGTTCTTTCTGGTTTGTGTCAAAGATAGTTTTCAGTCATCAGAACATTTAGACTTGCCAACAACAGTAGTTACACTTCATGTTAGTGGATGAAGGGGGGGGGGGGTATGTTATATCCTTTTTTTTTCAATGGTTGGTTTGATGCATAGTTTAAAAATAACATATGCTCATACCTGGCTTGGGGGGTCACCACAGCCAGCAACAGCAACAACAACAGCAATAAGTGTGGTTGTGGTGATGGTGGAGCGCTGAAAGTCCACAAAATGGGGCACTGGCCTTTGGCTAGTATTTCTTATAAGGCAAAAAAAAAAAAGGTCTGTTTGCGGTAACATAGGCCAAAAAAATAGGGTCGGTAGGTCGGGATTTTAAATTTTATTTAAATTTTTTTTTCTCCAAAAAAACATATTTTTAAGTTATTTTGCCAAAAAACAAAGACTTTTTTTTTTTTGCCCAAATACCCCCAAAAAGTCTAGGGTCGCGCGAAAAAAATAGGGTCGGTCGGGTTACCGTAAACAGACCTATTTTTTTTTTTGGCCTAATTTACTAGCCAGAGAGCAAATTTTACTCGCCAAACCAACCATTTGTTTTAGCAACTTTTCTCGTATTTGGCAAGTAGATGAACATTTTTACTCGCCATTTACATGTTTCTACTCGCCACTTTCAGGCCTGTGATGGCGGGGATTAAGGGAATGTAATGTAGGGGGTTTAGTAGCGCAGTTAGTAGAGCCCTGTACTTGCAATCCTTGGGTCACAGGTCTGAATCCAGGCCGTCTTTGTCACAGATCAACTGTGTGTCTGTTGTAGATCAGCTCTTTCTGGTTTGTCTCAAAGATAGTTATCAGTCATCAGAATATTTCGACTTGCTTAGAACAGTAGCTTCATTTCCTGTTAGTGGACATCCTTTTTTTTCCAATGATCGGTTTGATCATAGACCAAATAGCCTGGACCGCCAACTCGTCACGTGACCCTTCGAGGTTACGACGCTCGACTTTCACAGGGGCGCTTGGTGTCCGGTTTGAAAGACAGTGAAAAGAAAGCACGCTCGAGTTATTTGTGACAATGGGAGGAGACAATGAACTGGATTTTACAAAACTCCAAACTAAACTTAACAAAACTCAGCGAAAAACATGTTCCATATGCACTTTAGCTGAGTTTATTTTAGCATTTTCAGAACTTACCTCGGCAACTTCGTCCATGTTTACAATCAACACCGGATATGACATCCCCTTGATTTCTGAAGGCCAAGAAGAGCGGGGTAGTAGTTGCGCTGAGAAGGATAGCACGCTTTTCTGTACCTCTCTTCGTTCCTAAATGCGAGGGGCCGCTACCTCGTAATAGAGAGAAAGAGCGGAGAGAGAGCGAGTTGGCGGTCCAGGATAAATGGTCTATGGTTTGATGCATAGTTTTTAAATAACACATGCCACTTTGTGTTTTGTTTCAGAAAACAGAATGCACAGGCTTCAAAGTAAGTGGCTTTTTGTAATGGCTTTCACTGATTTATTATGATTGACTGGGTTTTTGAGTCACTTGAGAAAATGTGACTCTATGTAATCGGTCAGTGTTAGTCTGTCCGGCCGGCCGTCCGGCCGGCCGTCCGGCCGGCCGTCCGTAGACACCACCTTAACGTTGGACTTTTCTCGGAAACTATCAAAGCGATCGGGCTCATATTTTGTTTAGTCGTGACCTCCAATGACCTCTACACTTTAACGATGGTTTCGTTGACCTTTGACCTTTTTCAAGGTCACAGGTCAGCGTCAAAGGAAAAATTAGACATTTTATATCTTTGACAAAGTTCATCGGATGTGATTGAAACTTTGTAGGATTATTCTTTACATCAAAGTATTTACATCTGTAGCCTTTTACGAACGTTATCAGAAAAACAAGGGAGATAACTAGCCTTTTCTGTTCGGCAACACACAACTTAACGTTGGGCTTTTCTCGGAAACTATAAAAGTGACCGGGCTCAAATTTTATGTGAACGTGACTCATTGTGTTGTGAATAGCAATTTCTTCCTGTCCATCTGATGCCTCATATAATATTCAGAACTGCGAAAGTGACTCGATCGAGCGTTTGCTCTTCTTGTTTTTTTTTATTGTGCTGGGCACTGCCAACCTTAGAAGGTTTGCCCCAGAGCCAAGTGCCTTGGTAAATGAACTAAATACCTCAAATAACTTGCTGAATAGAGTTGCAATTAGGAAGTTTGAGCCAGGGTTTCTCAAACATTATTTGAATTTGTTAGAGAGAAAAGAGATAAACCATCATAGAGTCTAGCACTATTTGTTGGTTTTGAAATGATCTAGATTATCCTCTGTTCAAAGTGCCTGAAGTAAAATTTCTTTTTTTGTTTTGCACAGGCCCACTCCTGTGATACTGAACGAGTTGGGTCAGACGATTGACGCCAAGACGGGACAGACTATTCAGCTGTCTCACTACACTCCCACTCTCAAGGTGAGCTGGATGTCGCTTTTGATCGCCCCAAACTCTGAGAAAAATGAAGTCTTAAAATCAGGCAAGGGAATCTTCCACCTTTTTGATGAGCCCCAGGGTCATTTCTGAGATCGGTGTAAATCCGTTGAGAAAATTGAGGTGGGGGGGGGGGGGTACAGTACTTTCATCCGCGTAATAGCTTCCATCGGCGATAGTTTATTCTCAATTGGCGTATTCTTATTTGGACTGAATGTTGCTTGTACGAAATTTGCCGAGTAGAACCCGAGGATGATAAGAATGCTGTCGGAATCAGCCGAGCAAGTGGTTTTATGCTTGTTCCGGAATTTGCCGAACATTTCCGAGCGCTTTCTTTGTTTTTACGGCTCGTGTAGTTTTTGGTCACCATGCATCGACGAATTACGTAAAGCAAAAAGGCCCTTGCGGCCGAAATCGACTCAAGTGTGAAAAACAAATGGAATTTTGGTTGGCTTGATGAGAGAGTGAAGACTTCGATCTTGTTGACGAAAGGCAAAGTAACAAAACTTGGATTCTGTAGGCTAAAGCCACAGAATGAATATGTTGTGTTTGTAAGGGACAGTACCAGAGACTTGGATTCTGTAGGCTGATGCCACAGGCTGAATATTTTGTGTGTAGGGTTCAGTGTAAGCCAGCGCCAGAGAGACAGTCTTATTGATATTTTAATAACACTATCACAGTGTGAAACTTTCCTTGTGGAGCCCATGAACATCTTGGAGTTAGAGGGATTCAATACCTTTAAAGTTCATGAATACATTCATCATCAGTGATCATCAATCCAATGAACTATTCTGAGGTAACCTTTTTTGTGTAGATAGTTTCTGAATGTTAATTGTTCTGAAAGTATGGTTTAGTGATACCAAGGAGATTGTTACTGCATTCAGATAAAGAGTTGGTGAGTCATTGTGTAAATTGGATTACATTTTGAACACATTGGTGAGAAATTACTGCAGCTTCAAGTGCACTGTTTTGTAAAGTTATGGTGTCTCCTGGTGCACGTTTTAGGTGTGGAAAATGCCAAAAACCCTCAGCTTCAGGGGGCAACGCCCCCTAACCCCCTGGCAGGGGCCTATGGCGGCCCCCGCATTATTTTCCTCCTTTTTGATGGCAGTAAATCACTAAATGTATGGTGTTTATGAATATGAACAGAATGTCTGATAAAGCAAGGTCTTAAAAGGCCACTGTAAGATACATCTTCTTCTTGAACTGCAACTCCCATGCATCCAGATATTTTTTACAACTGACCTTATGTATGACCAGTCCTACTACTCCATTACGTGGGCGTTTTTACCTACATCACACACATTCTTTTAAGACTGCTGCACATGACAATACAAAATTAAAAAGGCCTTCCCTTTTTCTATTTCCGGACAGGTTTTTTTGGTCAATAAGACAGTAGGTCTAGTGTGTGTTTCTTTGGGGGGATGTTTTGAGGGTTTATTTGCCTTTTACAACAGTTTTTGCAAACTTTGTTAAATAAAAAAAAAAAGAGCATCCAAGGGTTGGAGTTTGTTATTGTACAGGAGACATTGGATGGAGAAAAAAACTGCGCAATCCCTTTTTTTGCCATATGAACATGTATGAATTGTTTGTTATACAGTCTTGTTTGTTTTGCAGGCAAATATCCGTGCTAAGAGAAGGGAACAGTTCAAAGGTCTGATTGAGAAACCTCCAGAAGAAATTGCAGACAGCAAGTTTTTCGACGCAAGAATGGGGTGAGTCTCTCTTTTCTTCCTTTCTCTGCGTATCTCTTGCACTTCATTCCTCTTGTACCTTTTGGATACAAATACAGTGGAACCCCCCCCCCCCTGTTAAGACCTCCAACAGTCTGAGAAAATCAGGTCTTAAAAAGGAGGTAGTCTTAAAATGGGGGTACACTATTTTACAGACGTTATGAACAAAAGGTCTGAAAAATCAAGGTCTTAAAAAGGAGACAGTCTTAAAATGGGGGTACATTTACAGACGTTATGAACAAAAGGTCTAAGAAAACAAGGTCTTAAAAAGGAGGCAGTCTTAAAATGGGGGTACACTATTTTACAGACGTTATGAACAAAAGGTCTGAAAAATCAAGGTCTTAAAAAGGAGGCAGTCTTAAAATGGGGGTACATTTACAGACGTTATGAACAAAACGATGGGTTAAAACCAGAACCATCTAACTGGATTTCCACCATTTTGAGAAATGGCCACTTGAAGATTTCAACCCCTTAAAACAAATAGTAAACACAGGATTGTAGCCCTCATATTTTACACACTTGACTTAGAGGTAACACTGGTCATGCACACTAGTAATCAATTTAATTGAACAACTTTTTCATATGCAAAAAAGGTATAATTTGTTCTGCTTCCAGAATACACTCCTGCTCTTTTCTCAGTTCTGGAGCTAGAAAAGCCCAGTGCACCATAGCTGCTTCTGACTTCCACACAGACCCCACTGTGGCCTGTGCTACAGCAGTCAGAAGCAGCCTCCTCACACATAGCATGTTCTGCTTCCAAGCAAAGCTTATACTGTACATTAGTTCAAATCGTTTTTCAAAGTTTATTACCGTCATAAACAAACAAATGTCAAGTCACTTGCAAAAATATCATCAAGGACTCATGTATTCATTCATTGTGTGGCCTAATGAACGCAACACGCATAAATAAAAATTAAATTGCCGGTACTTTTCATAGCGAAAAAAACCCACAACACACACACAAAACTCTCTCTGAAATCATTACACTTTTTTTTTTTATTGTGTTTTTCAAGAAATCCCAACGGTAATCTTATGTTGTATCAGCTCATATCGTTTTGCGTTACGCACAAAAACTACAAACCCAATAACACTAACAACAAACCAAACGAACAAAGCAGCAAACAAGCAAGCAAACAAACGAATAAACACAAGGCTGAAGGCGCATTTTAACCACACAATGCAAATGGTAACAAAATCACGAGCTTTAGATCCTGACTGCATGCTACTCTGTTCATTATCAAGAAAACAAATTGGCATTCTTACCTTTTGTTGTACTTTCCTCTTCACAAAAATGTTGTGCACAAAGGTCGAAATAAATAATACACATTTTGCACTTTTAACAGTCGACCTCCTGTACTGCTTTTGTCTTAGCCGTTTGACCAGTTATTCCTGTGTAAAATTCATCTCTGAGTGTCTTCGCTTTTCGAACATAACTTTTCCCGTAGTCCCGGGTTGCAGAGTCTTTAAGTTCGGCTGAACTTCTTCTCATGAGGTGTCACATAGGATGCTTCCTTCATCGATGACAGAATTTTCTTTGTTGGGGTTCCATAAACAGATGGAAGAGATGCTGTGGTAGTTTCACCTTAACCGGGAGCAGTGTCTGACATATATACTACAAGCTGATGTGAATACACCTACAGGGTAACAGAAACTGTGGAAGCACACACAGGAGAAAGATGTACAGGAGTTGGGTAGCTTGATTCATTTTTGAGGGGTGGAATCACAATCAGCAAGTATTGGAGTTGATGCATGACTCGAACAGGAGGATAACCCCCATTCACCATGTTCTCAAAAGGATCTTCGATTGAAGAAACAGCACAATCGTCATATTTTGGGGTAGATTTTGCCAATGGAGACGCATCAAAGTCATCAGGTTTCACTTTTAGCATTGGCAGAAAGGAGATTATGCAACCGTAATCCGTGAATCCGAAGGACAGTCTCCTGAAATGCATGGTGCTTCTTACTTGCCTGGACGGCCTGATGATTCATCTCCTTTCAAACAGCGTCTGCAAAAGACATGGATACTATGAATGTTATCTCCTTTGAACAGGCAATTACTACATGTACTTCTATTTTAAAATTATTAACCGATAATTAAAAAAAAGGTAATTGCCTCCGTATTATCGCTTCTGCGTTAAAACTTTTCGTGTTTCTATTCACACAAACAAATGAAACATTAGTACTTGATTACACTCTGACCACTCATGCTCATCAGTTTGACATTGTGATAACCTCTGAATAACAAAATATATTAGAGTCAATTAAACTGACAAAATCCATCAACCAAATCATTCATTTATCCATCTTTACAAGCATACACAAATACTGTAAACACTCACTTACATTTTTTAATTTTTTAACAAACACTAAAGAGCTGCATGGATACACTACAACATTAAGGCATGAGCACATGCACACACCGTCACACACAAACACACACTGACACAAACAAACACACACTCGCGCAAGAACATTCACGCTGAAACAAACACATTTACCTGCCTGTGTTTTACAATTAGGAAAACAAAACACAAAAAGCTAGGAATCAGTTTGCAGATACAGGATTTAGACTGAATCAGAAGGTTAATCCCCTATATATTTGAAAAAGGAATCTGAATTTCAGCTTTTATGGTCTGTTCAAATGGGGAAAAAACATAATACATGAAGATACTCACTTGAATCTGTGTCCTGACTCGAGCAACAGCCAAATTGACTGTACAGCAGATGTAAAAATGGCAGAGAGCTGTTCTCTGTTCAAGTGTTTTCAGAAAGTGGACCATCCTTTTGTCAGTTTAGCACACTCCCCCCCCCCCCACCCCACCCCACCCCCTTGCACCCACTTTACCACCAACCCCCCTCCCCGGCCCCGACCCCCTTATTACCACCCTCCTCCCTCAATATCAAGGGACTGCAATCTTTCCTAATTCATTCTTCATACACTCTTTATCACAGGAAAGTTAATTGTGTTTAAACCCTGTACATCCGGAGTCAGGAATTCGGATACTGACACTTGACAGGTGTCACTGACCTGTTTTAGTTCCCACAGTCTATCAAATTCCTTTTTCTGTCGACAGCAGACTCTACTACTGCTAGTTACACTATTCTGTGTGCTGGAGGAAATCCTACACCACACAGAAAGGGTCAAGACCAGATACCACTACCGCGAATGTGCGCTTATCTGGCTGCGCTGAAAACAGGAAAAGTGACTGTGACACAGCAAGCAGAAGAGGTCAGGTGACGATGGCTGCATCTGGCTCGCAGTGAAACACTCCCCTTTCCCCACAGGCCTCAGTAGCAGAACAGACTAAACTGAACTTAGCACGTTCTGCTTCCAACCTGGATGGAGTTAGAGGGTTCTGCTTCCAAGATGAGCAGGAGAAATGCTTGGAGCCAGAACAAATTATGACTTATAAATACGCAATTATGCAAGATTTTCAAGAATCCTTCACAGAAAGTGAGAATCATGTTACCATAAGTCAAATAACTATAAAGTTGCAAAACATGTTATTTGGAGGTAATTGGTTCTGGTTTTAGCCCATCGACAAGGTCTAAGAAAACAAGGTCTTAAAAAGGAGGGAGTCTTAAAAAGGGGGTAATTTTACAGACGTTATGAACAAAAGGTCTAAGAAAACAAGGTCTTAAAAAGGAGGGAGTCTTAAAAAGGGGGTAATTTTACAGACGTTATGAACAAAAGGTCTAAGAAAACAAGGTCTTAAAAAGGAGGGAGTCTTAAAATGGGGTGTAATTTTACAGAGGTTATGAACAAAAGGTCTAAGAAAACAAGGTCTTAAAAAGGAGGGAGTCTTAAAATGGGGGTACATTTACACAGGTTATGAACAAAAGGTCTAAGAAAACAAGGTCTTAAAAAGGAGACAGTCTTAAAAGGGGGGTTCCACTGTACCCACTAACATTAAGGTTATCTCAGAAGTTTTTCAAGCTAGACCTTTGATGTTGGTTGAAAAAAATGGTTGTCTTTGGAAAATAATGTCTTTAGAATTGTCGAGGGGATAAAGGAGGGGGGGGGGGGGGGGGGGTGTGTCATCTAGCAGAATGCAGTGTTGTTGCCAGGCCTCGGTCTTCGGTCTCTGACGCATTCCTTTCTGATTTGACACATTGGACCTAGCCTTGTCCGGTCGATGGACCGATAGTTTTACGTTTTGGTGGTCAACTGACCGATGCATAATCGCACAAGGCGGACAAGGTCTGCAATGAATGGAATGGGCCATGGGAGTTGCAAAGTCGGAAAACAAACCCCGATCGAAATGCTCATGTTCGCTACGAGTGAAAATGCACTCGGTGCCGAGTCTGTGTTTGTCGTCATTGACACTCGAGGCTGCGTTTACGGAAATACCCGATCCAGCCGGTGTACCTATTTACCGAAAATGGCGCAAACAGCGGAAAGATCATCAATATAATACTACGGCATGGTAATGCGAAGATCAGGCAGGATCCCTACATGCGCACACCGGGCACTTTATTGAAAAGGGTAGGCCAGGAATGTCAGGCTCTTTCTCCTCGCAAAGTTTATGAACAATTAAAACTAGGAAACGACATCAAAGCAATGCCAAAGGACTTGAAACAGGTTTAAGAATAAGAATAGGAAAAAACGCGAATAGCCTGAAAATGTTGCCCCCAAAAAGTTGACAAGGCCAACAATTGTCTGTTTCTGGTCAACCGACCGACCCTAAATTTCGGCGCCGACCCTAAACTTTTTTTTTCCAAACTCAAAATTTTTTTTTGTTTTTTTGGTGGTAAAGGACAGGGTGAGAAAATGAACAACAAAAACGTGTGAAAACGAAAGTCCGCTGACGATTTGTAAATGTGTTGAGTGTCTTGTCTCTATGTATAGTGAATCCAGTCTCTTTGCGCGATTTTTAAAGTTAGTTTTATTGGTCTAAATTTGGGGTTAAAAAAAAAAAAAAAAAAAAAAAAAAAAATCCCGACCTACCGACCCTATTTTTTTTAGCCATGTTACCAGAAACAGACAAAAAAATTTTGTTGGCCTAAGTTATTTTGCATTGCATGTATCAAAGGTATGGCGGTACAATTTGGACCTATGGTTGACCTATTGTCTTAGGCTGGCAACAACACTGAGAATGTGCTTATTCTTGATTCATTTGATTTGCATCTTCACCTCTCTAACTCGCAGTAAAAACACATACACTAAGGACAAATCCAAAGACTGTGTCAGAAGTTTTTGAAAACCAATAATAACGTTGGAATGGCTTGAAAAAAGTGTCCTTTTGTTACTTATTTTGAACGCACTGCAATATGCTTTTAGAAATTGTGAAGGGTTTTATTTTTTTCTCTCCCCAGAAACAAGGGTCCAGTCCGAGCTAGGCGTGGTTTCAAGTTTCACGAGAGAGGCAAGTTTGAACAGCTTGCCCAGAGACTGCGTGCAAAGGTATGCTAAAGTTTTATTACATAACAGGATAGCTATCGTGTGGTTTGTAAGAACATCCAAGAATTTTGGTTGGTTATTTTGTACAAGACATTGGATGAAAATAATCTGTAAGATGGCTATTAATCTTACTTTCCTGTCTTCTATAAAGCAAGTTTTTAAGTTTAAAGGCATATGTACTCGATGACTATACACGCTAATTGCTTTACCAACAGCTGGAGACATGCTAAATTAAGTTCCCTGCAAAATATTGTGGTCTAGGACCCCTTCAATGTTGAGATATGTTAATTTTCATTTTGATCTGGATCGTCCTATTTATAGATTTGGCAACACATGTAACGTTGATGCAAGGGAGCTAACACCGCGGCTTTGTTGACATCCTCACTTTTTCAGAGGCTAGAACAAGCTGTAATGCATGTATTATGGTCCGCGCATGGTGACATATCGTCATTATATGGTCTTATGGTGCGTTTGACATCGATTATGGGCAAACTACACTTTGTAAACACGGGAGCGCGTACATATGCCTTTAAGATTTCTGTAACTTTTTATCAAGCATATTTATTTGATCAGTTATTTGCTGGTTTTGTTACTTGCATCTTTTCACTGTGGAGTTAATTGTTCCCCTGGCCACAACATTTTGAAATCCTTATTCTCTTGTTCTTCTTCTTCTGCGTTCGTGGGCTGAAACTCCCACATACACTCGTGTTTTTGCACGAGTGGAATTTTACGTGTATGACCGTTTTTGCCCCACCATTTAGGCAGCCATACGCCGCTTTCGGAGGAAGCATGCTGGGTATTTTCGTGTTTCTATAACCCACCGAACTCTGACATGGATTACAGGATCTTTTCCGTGCGCACTTGGTCTTGTGCTTGCGTGTACACACGAAGGGGGATAATAAGCCACTAGCAGGTCTGCACATAAGTTGACCTGTGAGATCGGAAAAATCTCCACACTTAACCCACCTGGCGGCCGCGGCCGGGATTCGAACTCTCGACCTTCTGATTAAGAGGCCGACGTCTTACCACCCCGCCACAGCGCTCGGCCGAAAATCCTTATTCTCACATACAGCTTTCTTCTGAAGGTTGACAGTTTACACAGAGATCAATTTTAGCATTTTTTAAAATGGTGAATACAGAATAGAAAAGGAATTTGTACTTTTGATGCTGTTTTATTGTTGAAATGTATGGTGATCTGAGCTGCAGGGAAGAAAGTTAACTGTTTTTATTTTATTTATATATGAGACTGTGCCAAAAGGTCAGGTGTCATGTCTACTGTCCCGAATGACACACGATTGCTGACATTTCACCATTGCCAACAGAATAAACAAATAAGAAATAGGTAGAAAATGAATGTGAAAACTGACTTTAATTGTTGATCAGTATTTTCTATACCACTAACAAATAATCTACTTGCACATAGCTGTTTGGCAAATGTATGTTGCATGGGACACACTGACATGAAAGTGGAAGATGTTTTTCCCTCTAGAGAAACTCCCCATATCAAGTTACACTTTTTGTGCTCTTCCATTCCAGTTGGCAATCAATTGTTAACGCATGTTATTAGAAAAAATAGAACGAAAACAGATTAGATAGAATGAAAAATGTACTGGTGATGTCATTTGGGACATACTGACATGAAAACGTCACCTTTTGGCACAGTCTCATATTTATCTATTTGTTTCTTTTTTTTAGACATTTTGGAACTGTTTATTTGTTGACTAGACGGTCATTTGATCTTTCAGTTTCTGTCAAACCATGTACCAGGGGAAGAGCAATTAATTATAATATAATAATGTGTTTGATTGGGCTCACTGAAATACATGTCGAACAAAGGTAGTGTAAGTGGCAAACATGCCAGGTGAGAAATCAGTTGTATGATGGAGAATATGATTTCAGGCCCAGCTGGAAAGGCTTCAGACGGAGATTGCACAGACGGCCAAACGTACGGGTATTGCCTCTGCCGCTAGGCTGGCCACCATCGCTCCCAAGAAAGAGATTGTAAGTACTTCATAAAACTTTACCCCCCCAACCCCCTCTCCCCCGACATACACCCACTCACACACAAACACACCTTCACACATCTCTTCATCTCTTTTCAAGAAGAGAAAGAGATTGTGAGTACTTCATTAATCCCGGAACCACCCCCCCCCACACACACACACACACACACACACACACACACACACACACACACACACACACACACACACACACACACACACACACACATTACATTTCAAGAAGAGAGAGAATGTGTGTGCATGACTTTGCGGTAAGCCTGCATGGAAGTGCAGGTGACAATTATTCAAGGTATTTTTATTCTGTCTTCACTGTGCATCTTCTCATGCTTGCTTCTCTTTAGTTATCGTCACTGACTGTCTGAATGGATAATGTGTGCACTGTTAACTCATTGATCATGCTCTAGCCTGAGAGTTATGTTCAGGCATGGGAATTGTCCGCCGAAAGGCAAATTTCCGCCGAAATATATTTTTTTTCTGTTGAAAAAGCATACATGTCCACCAAAAAATTAAATGGGGGAGGCAAAAATTGTTCTAAAAACTGAATTTAATGGCAAACTTGGAGCTCAGATGACACCAATTGCACCATTTGGGTTCTTTGGAGAGAGAAAAATTACGGGGCCCCCGGACCCCCCAAGTAAGGCTGGGCCCTTCGCGTCGTCGACTTTGCTTTCACTAACAGATTTTTTAGCCTTTTTTAAGTTTTTCAGTTCCCATGCCTGCATGTTATTTCTCACTTCACTTTGATACATCTTTTTTCTGACAAACCACTGCCAAGTGTTATTGAAGGTATAAAGAGCACGCACGTCAGAAGTTATGGAATAGATTTTAAAGACACCTCCGGGACAACCTGTGTCTGGCCTGTCTGAAAACACCTCCGCGTGAGGGGTTTGGCTGCCAGCGCGATGAAGATAAAAAGGGAACATTTTCTCTGCCCGCGCGGCAGCAAGCAGGATGTCTCTAAACTGAAGACTGAAAATCTTGTTTTCATAATTTGTCAAGGGGCATAACCTTGGAAGTTCTGTGCACAAGAAGTAGTTGAAAGCAAATTCAGGCCTGGTTTTGAATTGAATTAGTCAACAAGTAGTTGGCATTATTGCTCCCCTTTTACACAAGGGATCAATGCGGGGCGGGGATATAGCTCAGTTGGTAGCGCGCTGGATTTGTATTCAGTTGGCCGCTGTCAGCGCGAGTTCGATCCCAGGTTCGGCGGAAATTTATTTCACAGAGTCAACTTTGTGTGCAGACTCTCTTCGGTGTCCGAACCACCCCCCGTGTATACTACATTGGGTGTGCACGTTAAAGATCCCACGATTGACAAAAGGGTCTTTCCTGGCAAAATTGCTTAGGCACAGTTAATAATTGTCTACCATACCCGTGTGACTTGGAATAAGGCCGTGAAAGGTAAATATGCGCCGACATGGCTGCAATCTACTGGCCGTATAAAATTTCATCTCACACGGCATCACTGCAGAGCGCCTAGAACTGTACCCACGGAATATGCGCGATATAAGCCTCATTGATTGATTGAGAAGTTAATAAACACTTAACATAACATAAAAAGTAAAACATTAAAAACCCATATAAATTGGTAAAATTTTTTTAATGGAGTTTTAATGAATTTTTCAGCAAGAAGGCGAGGTGCCAGAAATGGAATGGTGGGACACTCTCATCCTCAACAAAGATGCGTAAGTTTGATGTTTGCTGTATTCACGCTCCTTATTGGTTAGATTTGTATCCCTCTTTGTTAAAATTCTTAATGGCAACCATGGAAAGGTATTAGTGCTCTTGCAAATTGATGTTTCTGACACTCTTTCTGGTGGAATTAGCAATGTTTTCATACTTCCAATCAGATTTCTGTTTCCAAATACAGCCAGAATGTAAACATTTGTTGGAATACAATCTGTGTGTTTCAGGTGCAATAAAATGTCATCAAATATCCTTTAAAGCTGTTAACATTTTGTTTTCTGAAAGGGGGGGGGGGGGGGGGGGGGAGGCTATGTTGCCCAATACCCCAGCCAATTTTCAGAATTTTTGTTTCAGTCACTGTTGTTAAGCCTGTTTTGATTTTTTGCTCATATCCCAGTGATTCAGTCAGACTAAGGCTAGTGTATTTTGTGATGTTGGTATCAGCTATGTTGTGTGTGTGACAGGTATGACGCATTGCCGGAGAAAGTGGACCGAAAGAGCCTGGAGGGCATCACCAACTTAGTGGAACATCCCATTCAACTCAAACCTCCGGGTAGGTTCTTCTCTCACCATTCCTCAACCTGCAATTTTCATACTTTGGTTCGGACAGGCGCTGGGGCGGAGACGTCAGCCTCTTAATCGGAAGGTCGAGGGTTCGAATCCCGGCCGCGGCATCCTGGTGGGTTAAGTGTGGAGATATTTCCGATCTCCCAAGTCAACTTATGTGCAGACCTGCTAGTGGCTTATCTCCCTTCGTGTGTACACGCAAGCACAAGACCAAGTGCGCACAGAAAAGATCCTGTAATCCATGTCAGAGTTCGGTGGGTTATAGAAACACGAAAATACCCAGCATGCTTCCTCCGAAAGCGGCGTATGGCTGCCTAAATGGCGCGGTAAAAACGGTCATACACGTAAAATTCCACTCGTGCAAAAACACGAGTGTACGTGGGAGTTTCAGCCCACGAACGCAGAAGAAGATACTTTGGTTTAACCAAAATTGTATTCAAAATTATCAGATGAAACAATTGATATTATACAACTAGGACAGGCACTCAAGAAAATGCTTATTGTATGTGATCATACTTTGGTGAGTCTTTGGGCATATAGTTAGTTAGTTCATTAATGTTCGTTCGGTCGTTCGTTCGTTCGTTTGTTCGTTTGTCTGTTTTTTGTCATTAGTTTGAGTATTAATCAATAGATCCTTCAAATTTTGTCTCAGCGTTTGTTCCCCTTCACACACTTAATCATATGAAAGTTAAACCGCTGTTTAAGCCTGTGAGAATATGATAGCATTTTAGTCTGATCTGTTTTAATGAATCGAAACAACAAGATGACGGTGGGTGAAAACAAATTTTAAAAAAGAAAAAGAAATCAACACAAGTACAGCACAGACAAAGTCGAATTTTCACCTGTTGTAATGAAGTAAGTCTAAAAGCAATGGTAAGTTTACTTAATCTTTAAGAAAAGTAAATGAAACTAAATTTTCGGGAACAAGGTTATGAACAGAGATTTCACTGCAGAACAGTTGAACGATGTATTATGATTGTACGATATTTCAGCGGACCCAACCAAGGCAGTCAACATCCCAGTGTACCTGACGAAGAAAGAACGCAAGAAGTTGAGACGGCAGAGTCGACGGGAGACGGAGAAAGAACTTCAGGAGAAAATCAGGATTGGTCTGGCACCGCAGCCCGAACCGAAAGGTACGACTGTTTGAGATGTGGTGTAAAGGTTGCTGTATTAAATGTAACATGAAGGTCACTGTATTAAATGTCACATGAAGGTCACTGTATTAAATGTAACATGAAGGTCACTGTATCGTCGTACTTAAAGGCACACTCCTTCTCCTTAAGTCATTGTCTCCCAGGTACGGATATATCCGTACCCACTCATTTGGCTCTATCTGACCAGGTACGGATATATCCGCTCAGACTGTTAGCTTCAGTCGCTTCCTGTAGCCTTTCTACATGGTTTCCATTCTGATAGCATAATGATAATGTTGACGTATGGTGTCTTGGTGTTGTGCAGTGAGGATGGCCAACCTGATGCGAGTGCTGGGAACGGAGGCGGTGCAAGACCCCACCAAGGTGGAGGCTCACGTCCGCGCTCAGATGGCCAAGAGACAGAGGTCAGTTGCTGTACCATGTTTGTCCTCTGCCTGGATAGTTGACCTTGGTGTCTGTTGCAAGAGGATGCTCTCTGGGCAACCGATGTTCCATCCCTGTTTCATGCGAACCAAAAATTTAACATAGAGGTCGTCTTAAAAGTCTTTGAAGCTAGAGCTGTCAAACTTCACTCATTTTCAAATGTTTTTTTGTGCTGTTGTTGATCGTGCCTAGTCTTATTGCTACGTTAGTTTAGGTTGCATTTCTGTGTGTGGTATTTCTGTTTTCCTGTATGTTTACTTTAAGTGCATGGAGCTGGTATCAGGACTTGGGCTATAGAAAATAATTTTTTATTTTCAGGGGGGGGAGGGGGGGGGGGGTTGAGGGGGTGTGGAAAGGGTGGTGGCAGGTGTTCCATTCATTCATACGCACACACAAAAATAATGTTGAGGTTTTTTTGGGTGTTTTGGATGGCTGGAGTTTTGAAACTTGACACATTTTGTGCGTTGGATGTCCCTCAGACATGCTGAAAGTCTAATTGACCCTTGTCGAACTTCAAGATGTGACCTTGATTTGCATCAGAATGGAACTGAAAGTGAGTTGCGTTCACACTTGTGTACGTGACACTGTGTTCAATTTATTGACAGTGTCTGTGTTCTCTGAATGTCGGGGCTCATGAAGAGGCGACAGATCTGAGATGTTCCATTCATTCATGCACACAAAAACCACAAATAATTTTGAGGTTTTCTTGGATGTTATGGAGGCTGAAGTTTTGAAACTTCACACGTTTTGTGGGTTTTGACATTGTAAGTGACGCTGTGTTCAATTTAGTGACAGTTGTGTGTTGTGTGAATGTCAGGGCTCACGAGGAGGCCAACGCGGCCAGAAAGCTGACGACAGAGCAGCGCAGAGACAAGAAGGCCCGCAAGATTAAAGAGGACACGTCCCTGGGGGTCAACGTGGCTGTGTACAGGTCAGTGGGTCTCTCTTTGGTGTATTTGATTTTTTGTTTGTTTGTTTGTTTGCTTAACGCCCAGCCGACCACGAAGGGCCATATCAGGGCGGTGCTGCTTTGACATATAACGTGCGCCACACACAAGACAGAAGTCACAGCACAGGCTTCATGTCTCACCCAGTCACATTATTCTGACACCGGACCAACCAGTCCTAGCACTAACCCCATAATGCCAGACGCCAGGCGGAGCAGCCACTAGATTACCAATTTTAAAGTCTTAGGTATGACCCGGCCGGGGTTCGAACCCACGACCTCCCGATCACGGGGCGGACGCCTTACCACTAGGCCAACCGTGCCGGTTGTGTATTTGATGCATTTGCCATTAGTTATATTGCTTTTAGATGGTCTGTATGCTTATCTCTGTGTCTCATGGTTAAAATACCCTACCCATCTATCCTTTCAAGCTTCTTTTTTTTAAGTGCAAAGCAAATGTCCAGAGTGGTGGAATTCAAGTGGGTGCGTTTTGTAGTTGTTTTTGCTACTTTATGGTGGTTTTGGAAAGTATGACATTCATTAACTTCTGTGTGATTAATTTTAAAGCTTGTCAATTTCACTGTTATTGGCTTCATGTGTGTGTGTGTGTGCTTGTGTGCGTGTTAGCACGCGTGTTTGTCTGATTTTTGTGAAAATCTGTTTAAAAGTAGCCGATGGGTTAGACCTCTTGCCTGTTTCATTTTCCGATTTTAACCTGATATTAAACTACTGGAAGTGGATTACCACCCAAATCCCTTCACTCTTGTGGATAAAATGGGAATGTGCCTTGGAATACAGCACAGAAGAGATGTTAATTATTTTGAATTTGGCTTGCCGTTACAGGGTGCGAGAGTTGCACAACCCTGCCCACAAGTTCAAGATAGAGACCAACGCCCAGCAGCTGTTCATGACCGGCTTCGTCGTTCTCTACAAGGACTGCAACGTCGTCGTCGTGGAAGGAGGTCCGTTGTGTTTCTTCTTCTCCTTCTTTTTCTTCCGTCATGGGCTGAAACTCCCACGTTCACTCATGTTTTTGCACAAGTGGAATTTTACGTGTATCATCGTTTTTACCCCGCCATTCTGGCAGCATACGCCGATTTTGGGGGAGTCCATTGTGTTTATCTTGTGGTGGTTGTAGGTTCTGTTGAAAGAGGGAACTCCAACTTGAAAATTGTTTTGCTCAAGGATAGGAGCGTTTGTTAGAGAGAACTAGAGGGAGAGAGTGTGTCTGTGTAGGGTTTGTGTACGAGAGATCTTGAACTCCAAATCTTTATTACTCAAGAATAGTAGCATTAGGGGCACAAGCTTACCAGAGAGAGAGAGAGAGAGAGAGAGAGAGAGAGGATGTGTGTGTACGTGCGTGCATGCATGATTGCATGTGTGCGTGTCTGTTCTAGTAGTGTGTACGAGAGAACTTGAACTCACGGATAGTAGCACTGCCACAAGCTGACAAGAGAGAAAGAGAGAGAGTTTGTGTTTGTGTGTATGAGTGCATGTGTGCATTTGTGAGTGTCTATGTTTGCAATGCTGGCAAGTGGAAGTTTGTCTCTGTGTGTGTTTGTGTGGGTGTGCACGTTTTGCATAACTGGCATGCCTCTGTGTGTCTGTGACAATTTCGCATCCTGGCAAGCTTGTCTGCTCACACCTAGAAATGTAATCATCCATCCGATGTTCTGCTAACAACCTTACTGGAATTATTGTGAACCATTACTTTACCTTGCTGTCATGTGAGCAGGTCCCAAGCAGCAGCGAAAGTTCAAGCGTCTGATGCTGAACAGGATCAAGTGGAACACAGGCAAGAAGCGTGCCAAGGACGAAGGTGAGCCAGCACAAAGTACAGGGGAACCCCTAAAGAAAGACCCCACCCCCCCCCCCCCCCCCCAAGCAAATTGTGTCTTGTGCGTTTAGGTTAACACTTTCTCCCTCACCTATGTTGACCAAGTTGTTTTTAAGCCGAGACCCGCTGTGCTGCAGCAGGTCACTCAGAATTGTAGTAACCGTGTAGAAACTGTGTATCAACACGCTGGAATGCAGGCATTAGATGGACGTTACAGGAAGCGCCTGAAGCTAACAGTCTGAGCGGATATATCCATACCTGGGAGACGATGAGTTAAAGCTGAAAAAATTGGGTCTTAAAAAGAGAGATTCCTAAAAAAGAGGTCATTTTACAGGCATTAGGCCAAAAAAAAATACGTCTGTTTACGGTAACATAGGCCCCAAAAATAGGGTTGGTAGGTCGGGATTTTTTTTTTCTTTTTTTTTTCAAAAAACCATATTTTTACGTTATTTTGCACAAAAGATTTTTTTTTTCCTTTTTTTTTCCCAAATGCCCCAAAAAAGTCTAGGGTCGCGCGAAAAAAATAAGGTCGGTCGGGTTACCGTAAACAGACTTTTTTGGGGGGGGGCCTTATGGACACAAGATTGAGTCTTGAGGTGAGGGGTTGGGAGGGGGTGTGTGTCTTTAAACGGGGAATTCCACTGAATTGAATCTACATTCCAAGGAGAGAGATTGTGTTACACGACACTTGAGATTGCCACAAGTTCTCAAACGTCGTATAGTTGTGTTCTTTTATTCTACGTCGCCTGTCTTCGCAGCAGCAGAAAACAACTCGTCAAATTGAGTTCAAGGATTTATTTAGCATTCCATACATACAACTGCACATCGTAGCAGAACTCAAAGTAGAAGCTTTTTAACATACAAATCGCGCTGGCCTATAACTCAATCTCGAGAATATTCCAGACTGAACATGATACCACTAAAATTAGATGAACTGTCCATGGACTAGAATAGTGAAATTCTCTGTGACGTACATCAAAAGTGCCGACGCACTTAATCCGAGCGAACGCCACGAACCCACGACTCAAAACAATGTGGTAAACAACTTGTTTTGACAGGACTAGAAAGTTCACCTGCATTCTCGATCGTTCAAACATAAATATTGTGTTTGCAAAATATAATATCGGTACTTTCCCACAAAGTACAAATAAGTCAACTACATGCAACACACAAAACTGAACCAAAGTTCAGCAACGGCAGCGTTTCCTAACAGATTGATTCTAAAGTATTTGAAACCAAGTGACGGGCGCAGTGGCGTGGTGGTAAGACGTCGGCCTCCTAATCGGGAGGTCGTGAGTTCGAATCCCGGTCGCTGCCGCCTGGTGGGTTAAGAGTGGAGATTTTTCCGATCTCCCAGCTAGTCAACTTTTGTGCAGACCTGCTAGTCACGGACTTAACCCCCTTCGTGTGTACACACAAGCACAAGACCAAGTGCGCACAGGAAAAGATCCTGTAATCCATGTCGGAGTTCGGTGGGTTATGGAAACACGGAAATACCCAGCATGCCTACTCAACGAAAGCGGAGTGAAGCTGACTATGCTCTCAGAGTATAGTGTGGGGAACCCAAATGGGCAAACGAGCTCACACGTCACCAGAAAATTCTGGAACGCTGAAGAAGAAGAAGAAAGCGAGTGTTGAAGAATGCTTGATGACAAGATGAGTAAAGGGAAGGAAGCGATCTAGACATAGACAACGGCAAGTGAAGGCTATGCCAAACTAGTCTTCCAACATCTGAGATGAAGAGAATCGTTGAAGGAATATGATGAAAGTTGCATTTCATTCATTGCTTCTTGTTATGTCCGGTGCCAGGAGGCTGGTTCCACATAGCTCCATGCTAACTTTCCTTTTTTTTTTATTTGATCGACAGTACCGGCACGGTTGGCCTAGTGGTAAGGCGTCCGCCCCGTGATCGGGAGGTCGTGGGTTCAACCAATACCTAAGACTTTAAAATTGGCAATCTAGTGGCTGCTCCGCCTGGCGTCTGGCATTATGGGGTTAGTGCTAGGACTGGTTGGTCCGGTGTCAGAATAATGTGACTGGGTGAGACATGAAGCCTGTGCTGCGACTTCTGTCTTGTGTGTGGCGCATGTTATATGTCAAAGCAGCACCGCCCTGATATGGCCTTTCGTGGTCGGCTGGGCGTAAAGCAAACAAACAAACAAACAAATTTGATCGACAGTATTGTCTTTGTTTAAAAAAAAAAAGTTGGGTTGTTTGTTGTTGCATTCTTTTCCGCTCTTCTCTTTTATCCAAATTTATTTGATAATTTTATTGGAGGATTTGTTCAAGAATTTTATCAGTTAGTCGGTGAACAAGAGAGAAATCAAGCTGTAAGCCTCTAATCAGTCTACCTGGGAGATATAACTAATATAGGAGCCAGAAGTCTGTCTGCTTGAACTGTACAGCTATGGCATAGACATAGACATAGACATAGTTCACTTTATTATCTCAACTAGGAGAAATTCAGGTGTGGTGTATCACAGCATTACAATATACAACATATTAAAACCTAAGAACATAAATAAAATATTGAGGCGCAAATAGTCTACTCACAATAATTAAGATTAGGATGCCAATATCAAAACAAATCACTCTCTCTCTCTCTCTCTCTCTCTCTCTCTCTCTCTCTCTCTCTCTCTCTCTCTCTCTCTCTCTCTCTCTCTCTCTCTCTCTCTCTCTCTCTCTCTCTCTCTCTCTCTCTCTCTCGCTCCATTCATATGACATTACGTCACAAGCAGACGCGCGGGTTCATAGGCGCATGGAATTAATATTTAATATGTTAAAAGTTGCTTAAAAATGAATCTAGATTTAAACAATACCTTGTACATGTTAAGCATGATGAATAAGCATTTTGTCAAGCGTAATGTGAGAGAGTTACCTTGTGTGCAGATGACAGTGACGAGGAAGAGGAGGCCGACAAGTCCAACAAGTGTGTCCTGGTTTGGGAGGTGAGAGGATCTTGGTTTTTCTTTCTTTTGTGTGTGTGTGTACATGCTCTCTCTCTCTCCCTCTCTCTCTCTCTCTCTCTCTCTCTCTCTCTCTCTCTCTCTCTCTCTCTCTCTCTCTCTCTCTCTCTCTCTTGGATTATTTTTTATTAAGGGGCTATGGCCTATTGAATAAATTATCTGCGTCTGCGTCTCTTGGATTATTTTTACTGAGTGAGTGTGTGCATGCTAATAATGCTTGTATTTTATTTCTTACCAGAAAACTTTTTACATGTAAAATGTTTAAGTTTAATGTCCAATGTTTTGTAAAGTGCCATGAGACTGCTGTCTGGCGGTGAACATGGAATAAGTTACCAACATTAATATCATCGGCCCCCTCCCTGGAGTCGTTTCGCTCCCGTCTCGGCAGCAGTCTCCTGCAGTCGGGCATGAGAGTCTCTTGAACGCACTCTCCCCTGTGCATAGTTTTAACCTCCCCACCTTTTTAATCTCCCTGTTTGTCGGAGCTAGCCACTCTCGGTAACGGTGACTCAACCCCAGGACTCTGAGACGTTCGCAAGAACCCAGTCCTCTACGGAAAAAGAAGAAGAAATCCGGATTCGATTATGGCCTCCCCCCCCCTACCTTTTTTTTTTCTTTTGTTTTCCTTTTTTTTTTGGTTGGGTTCAGGATGCATGACATTTTTCAGTCCCACCCAGGCTAATATATTTCACTTCTGTCTCCTCTCTCCCCTAGGGTGTGGTGAAGAATCGAGCGTTCTCGGAGATGAAGTTCAAGTCGTGCCCCACGGAGAGCTTCGCCTGCGAACAGTTCAAGAAATGCGGTGTCGGCCATTATTGGGATCAGGCATTCAGCGGAGCCGTCCTGGAAACGGCAGGCGATGACTGAGCCGCTCGTTGTGAAGAGTCGAGTGATCGACTACGGACGATGTCAGAAAATCACAAGGATAGAGAGTGTCAGAAATCATTGCTTGTTGTGGATGTTTGATTGGTCGAGAGAGAGAGAATTCATTGTGAGAGTGGCGGGGTGAAAAGGGTCGTACATGTAAAAAATCACTCGTACAAAAACATGAGTGAAGGTGGCAGTTTCAGCCCATGAACGAAGAAGAAAATATAGAAATTGTGAGAGTACAGAAAGTATGGGGAGAGTTAACATTG
The DNA here is from genome assembly GCF_037325665.1 of Littorina saxatilis. Taxonomy (NCBI): domain Eukaryota; kingdom Metazoa; phylum Mollusca; class Gastropoda; order Littorinimorpha; family Littorinidae; genus Littorina; species Littorina saxatilis. Next base: position 20,242,884 of record NC_090260.1, on the reverse strand, counting down.
TCAGAGCGTGGAAAGTGTCGCTTGTGTTACCAGGGAGTTTGATGCTAAAGTCAGAGCTTTGCTTGTTGTGGCTGTTTGATTGGTCGAGAGAGAGAATTAATTCATTGCGAGAGTGGCGGGCAGGGTTCGTACAGGTGCTTGAAATCCTTGAAAGTGCTTGAATTTGGAGGGGTCAGTTTCAAGGCCTTGAAAGTGCTTAAAAAACTGGCAAGATCCTTGAAAGTCCTTAAAAACTCTAATGCTGCAAACTGATTACACAACAACCACCCACAAGAAACAACTGCATTGATTTATTATTTGATAACCTCAAAGAAAGAGTAGAACAGTAACCTTCAGTCCTTTTTGAGTCTGTCTGCTTCAAAACCATAGTCTGCTACGAATCTGTCGCCTTTGACAAAAATCAAATCATTCGTTTTTGAACATCCAATGATTTAAATCGCCGTGCAGGAAGGGGGTATAATAACTAGCGAGTGTTTCATTGCGAGCTTTGAAGGTAAGAGGGTGCTTGATTTTCTCTTCAGAAGGTCTTAAAAGTCCTTGAAAAGTCCTTGAATTTTAGAACAAAAAAACTGTACGAACCCTGGGCGGGGTAATGACGGTCATACATGTAAAAATTCACTCTTGCAAAAACATGAGTGAACGTGGCAGTTTCAGCCCATGAAGGAAGAAGAAAATACAGGAGTTGTGAGAGAAAAGAAAGTATGGGGAGAGTTAAACATTGTCTGAGAGTGGGAAGTGTCGCTGTCAGAGTGAAAAAAGCATTGCTTATTCTGGCTGTATTGGTATAAAGAGGATGACATTTCAGAGAGTGAAAGTGGTTTACTGTGAGGTTTGTGAGATAGAGAGTAACTGTAAGGCAATGAAATGTGTGTATGTGTGTGTGTGTGCATACAGCTGTTACAGTACACGTTTTTTTAATGTGAAAGAAGCGTGCACAATTAATAACAATTAATATTTTGGGGTTTTGAGTAGGCAATGGTGAGTGTGTGTGTGTGTGTGTGTGTGTGTGTGTGTGTGTGTGTGTGTGTGTGTGTGTGTGTGTGTGTGTGTGTGTGTGTGTGTGCATCCGTACGGAATAAGCTTTATGAATACAAAGAGAAGCATGTTCATTAAAGTACACATTCAATTTTTTTTAACGTTTCTGCTTTTGAATGAACTGCAGTTTTGTGACCAATGCAGGCATTTAAACCGGTTGATTGAGAGAAAAAAATTTGAAGGGGGGGGTTAAATGTGCTTGTCAGTAAGAAATTTTGCAGTGCGCTGCATAATACAAGGCATTATGCTTAGGCCTGTGTTCACTAGTATTCACTAGTCACCTGTTGTGTTTTTACATGTAGTTTGAAAGAGAAATAGAGATTTGGGTGATTGTTTTTCCATCTGGCTTGTATAGTTTAAGTACAGGGTTCCCGAATACAAACTCTTAATAAAGAGGTGGTTCTTAAAATGAAGATTCTCTATGAATATGACACTCTACGTGCTTTGCTAACAGATGTAGGCTTAAACTGGGCTTAAAAGGAAAGAGATTGTGTCTGTG
>NC_090260.1:20213850-20236350 GCF_037325665.1 Littorina saxatilis | reverse complement strand
GTTGACTAAATAAGAACAGAGGTACATTAGTTGATTTTGAGAATTGTCCTGAGGTACTGAGGTACTCGGCAGTACACACCCACACACTTGCACACACACATGTACACACCCATTCTCCCACACTAACAAATCCTTTACATCACTGTGGAAAAAAAAAATCAGATCCAAAGAAGAAGAAAAGAAAAAGGATATTAACACAACAATCTGTTTTAAGTTTTCCCGTTTTCGCTGACAAGATACCCACATTTTAAAGGGGGACAAAAAGGCCTGAAAACTGTCACATTAACCATTTGTCACTACAGTAATAATATCAAACGTTGACTGGCGATATGAACATGTTCTAGCTGCATGTACCTTTTGTAGTTTTCGGGTTCAAAGGAGCAAAAGAAAACTAAAAAAAAAACCTTCCACACAACTATCATTGTCTACATAAGAATTGTTCTGATCGAAGATGTGATAGAAAGCTTGCGCCTTATCTCTCCCTGAGAACGAAGCAGTCACCGGTCTCACTAAACTTCAAAGCTCAAGGATTACATTGGGCAGCCTTACTCTCTCTCCCCCCTCCTCCCCCCTCAATCACGCTCACACACACACAAAGAGGTGAGATAATTGACATTAGGAACAAAAGATCCTAAACAAATCCAACTCGGCCGAGGTAAGTTCAACTCAAGAGGTAGCAACACAGACACAGTGATTCCCCCCCCCCCCCCCCTTTTTTGTTTGTCTGTGCCTTGGTTTCCAATGCAAATGCTTAGATCATTGTAATAATATAAAATCCCAGGTAATCCCAATGGGTTTAATCACCATACATGCAATTAAGATTACACATAGAAAATTAAACAGTACAGTCTAAAAATAAAGTCAATTAAAAAACACAGTTAAAACAAACTCAAGGGTGAGAACACCACGAGGCAAAATGCCCTTTAGTTCTGCTCGATTCCCCTTAAAATCAAAAATCAACTTCTTTCCGAATGTTAAAACAAAATCAGTGTCACATTACACTGCAATCAACCAATAAAAAAAAGAGGTGACACTGCCCAAACTCTAGCAAGGAAAAGTAAAAGGGTTTTCTCAAACTTACAAAAAGGGAAGCAACTGTCATCAGCGGGCCCATGGTCCACCCTCTTGCCTCTCCACCCACCCTCCTCTCCCTGCGGAATCAAAGTGTAAACCCTAGAAAGCATCTTCCGTCTCCTATCCAATCATTAACTAGCTGTCTTCGCTAGAACATGATCAACTCCGTTTGGATGAACACTCACAAACACGCAAAAAAGAGCTAAAAAAACGAACAAGATGAATAATTATATGCACAAACAAGTGGCACCACGTCTGCGCCTGAGGTAGTTCACATTTGTGGTGAGGCCAAGGTCCTGCCTCGACCTTCACCTCGTAATGGGGTCAAGGTCGCAAGCAACCACCTTGACCTCACACCCGTGGTCAAAAAGGGAGGGGGGAGGGGGGGTATGATTTCTTGTTGTCTAGTCTTCCAATGGTGTATATATATAAGATATATATATAGACATGAGAGCGGACATGGATATACAATGAGGATGAGAATATCAGTGACAATGCCTCTACATATATATATATATATGTGACCCTCCACCACGGAATGAGTCGCATGTCACCTTTGCATGATTTTTATATTTTTACATTTTCATAACTAGATTGTTATGCTCTATTCAGTGGTGAAACCCGTTTTAGAAAAGAGCGAAAACTGTTTGAGTTATAAGCCTGTGACTAAGGTGACCCACACACTGTTACCAGACACTCCCCGGGCTTATATTAAGCCTAGCGCAGAACCGCGCGAGGTGACATGCGACTCATTTCGTGGTGGAGGGTCACATATATATATGTGCACCCCCTGATGTTGTTTTCTTCACAAGACAGAAGTGATAATATATATATATATGTGTATATAATCTATTCATTATTTTAGCAACCTTGACCGATGCTCAGCTCCTTGGCAGGTGGGGACCCCCCGCCCCCCCCCCCCCCCCCCCCCCCCCCCATACCCTCCCCCTATAGTTCCCTTTCTCCCTTACCTCCAAACCCACCCCTACCTGAATATTTCCACATCCTTTCACGTAGCAACCACAGACCTTGGGTTAAGAGTCCTTAACAACACGTACATACACAACATCATAGTTAGTCACAGCCACCGATTGAAAATCATTCAAATTCTGACCCTTCTGCAGCCTTGACCTTCCACTGATCGTTTGACCTTGACCTGCCTTTGACCTTGACCTACGCACAGTCTGATGTATCTAAGGAGCAAGACATGTCCAAGCCGGCTGACCTCCATTTTGTAATACCCTTTCATTTTCCGTGACAACTCAGCTGCTAATCATGAACAAACATGTCCACAGCTGTAATATGGTTTCCACGGCGACTAGATATTGCGTCCACAGCTCTGATCTGTGCACAACACACCAAAGCACTGATGTAACGCCCTACTCTTCTTCGTCTCAACTGTGACGGTACCTGTGCTCCCGTTACCCACAACCCCCAATCCTTCCCCCCACGCAAGCAACCTCCCGAACACCATACAATCTTACTCGCTGCTGCCATAAGAACTTGGGGAGGGAAGAAAGAAGTCTTTCCTTCACAGGCTGACATCTGTTGGTCTAAAGGCGCTACGCCACTTCGCCCCAAGAAGTGCAGCTCCTGCTACCAGCCCCGGAGAGAAGAAAGCTAGAAATCAGCTGTCAGGAGAATTCGACGCCAGTCAATTCGATAAAGTTCTAACAGCCTAGGAGTGCACACTCACACACAGAGCACTCCAGCCTTCTGTGCCCATGAACGTTTAACAGCCAAGAGACAAACGACAGCGGAGAGAAAGAAACGCACACTGCAGCTTGTGCAGTGGAACACCGAGGGAGGCCGTACTGTAGCGTACGTACGTACGGACGTACAACAGAGAGAAGACGCCAGTAGATTACACCAACCGCACAAAGTACGTACACCAGCAAAACAGCACGGACACAGAAAAAAGATAATGTACTGTACATATGTACACCCCAAGAAAAATATGCACGTGACGAAAACGGACAACAACAACAACACGCACACAGAGACGACACGTTTAACAACAACACACATGTAATTACAGAGAAAAGTGGAGAAGGGAGCGCAAGGAACGAAGGAAACGAACCCTGCGCTTCAGTAATGCTTGTTTCTCAAGAGTGCTGCTGCTGCTGCTTGCTGCCTATAGTCACACACCAGGAGGGAGAAAGACTGTACAAAGTGCCGCCCGTCTGCATTCAGTCCGCAGTGCACCCAACGCATAACACCACCCTACGCTTATCATGCACACAGACTGCAAGCAAGCCCAAGTGCATCACGTACTAAAGATTGCAATAAACCTCAAGTGCATCACGTACTAAAGACTGCAATAAACCTCAAGTGCATCATGTACTAAAGATTGCAATAAACCTCAAGTGCATCACGTACTAAAGACTGCAATAAACCTCAAGTGCATCATGTACTAAAGACTGCAATAAACCTCAAGTGCATCATGTACTAAAGACTGCAATAAACCTCAAGTGCATCATGTACTAAAGACTGCAACGAAGCCCAAGTGCATCATGTACTAAAGACTGCAATGAACCTCAAGTGCATCATGTACTAAAGACTGCAACCAAGCCCAAGTGCATCATGTACTTAAGACTGCAGTGCACTGTTAATTGACCAGGTGCAAAGACTCTGCCATGTACACTCAGTGTACTATATGTACAAAGACTGCAGTTCAGATGACATGTTCCAGTGTCCTGGCAGTGTGACGCACGAGGAGTGTATTGTTGTACCGTGGGTCTCTTACACAAGATGTACTGTGTACATCGTCACCAGTGTACATCGAGTGAACCATGTCGGCAATGTACAACACATGGGTATGCGAGGAGTCTATTGAGGCGTACACCAAAGCTTCATGATTAATGGAGACCGTTGTACGAGTTGTACGAATCTGCAGGGTACACCACTCAAAAAAATGTACCGACGATGCACCATCTAACACATGCACAGTACGAAACAAATCTCCTCAGCGTACTTTGCACCGACTGTCCAGTACACCAAGACTGCACAAAGACTGCACCGAGACTGCACAAAGACTGCACCGAGACTGCACAAAGACACTTGACAGTGCTCACAATTTGATGTACACCGCCTACCATTCAATCAACTAATCAACACATTTAGGTTTTACAGTGCACATGCACTTTATACAGGTTTTAACACTGTCAGTAGAATCAACACTACCATCTGTACATCAGTTTGGGGGGGGGGGGGGGGGGGGGGGGGGGAGTTAGAGATGGTGGAGGGTTGGAGGAGGGGGGGGCAAAGTTCCACAGAAAATGTTCCATTTGAAAATCTCTCAACAACAGGAAAACCACAAGAACATTTTATGTGACATGACTGGGTAGTTCCAAGAAGACTGACAATCATTGAAAAGAAGTTGGGTGGGGGGGTCTAACAATTAAATAGCCACAGTAACAGGAAAGAATGCTGTGCGCATGGCTTGTCCTTTCAGCTCTTACCATCAAAACTAATAACCTTTTTATGACATTGAGTTTGTAACACTCCATGACCTTGACACATACAAATACTGCATGACCTTGACGCCATGCTGAATGACTTTTGACACCACAAAATTCAGATTCTGCTACTGACACACCAGGATTTTGAAAAACGTCTGGGAAGGACAGATTTATTGTGTAGCATCACACCGACGTATCTAACCAGCAAAGGTCCTTCTCCTGGCCTTCCCCCATCTACAGTTGTTCCACTTCGTTTAGAACTGTCCTGAATTTAGCTGATAATTATCTAAAACATCTTTTTCCTTTCTTTTTTTCTTCTGCATTCAGCTTGGAATAAATTGCTACAATTTTCCTTTTTTCTTGATTTATAATATTAGTAAACCTAAAAAAAAAAAAAAAATTAAAAATAAAAAGACAAATTATTTAAATAAAGACACAAATAAATTCATAAGCAAACAAATAAATCTCCATCTCGTAAATCAATAAGGAAGATTGTAAACATGCACAGCTTTACCCTGTACAAAACTGTTCTTCGACTGCTATATAAGAAGGTATATGTTGAAGGGGAGATGTTAACATTAAGAGAAAAATAGGGGTGGGGTGGGGGGGGGGGGGAGTCTTACACTCACATGGGTGGGACTGAAAAAAATCATGAATCCTGAAAAAAAAAAAGAAAAAAAAAAAAAAAAAAAAAAACACGTGCATAATCGAATCCAGATTTCCGGCATATACTGGAAGAACCCCCCCCCCCCCCCATGCACACACAAAAAACCCGCCTCTTATCATACTACAAAACTATTACCCTTAGTTTTCTTTTTTCTAACTGGTGTACAACTCGTACATCTTTTGTCCCCCATCTTCCTCCCTCTGAGCTTCTTGAACTTTGTACAGACACAGAGCAGGCCCGGCGTTGAGAGAGAAAATAATATCTCCATGGAAGACTTGTAACGGGCAGCGGAATTTCTCAGAGTGGCTGGATCGTAAGTCAAAATAGCTCACACGTAAAACTTATTGTAAAGCCGATTTTCTGCTCACTTTCTTTTTCTCCAGCCAGAAAAGTTTCCAACAGAGGGTCAAACAAACCAGAACGAAATGTGCAGCAGAGCACTAGAAAAACGAACATAAAGAAAGACAAGTGTACACAAGATAAAAGACAAAGTTCAGAAAACAGAATGCCTGAGTTAAGAAACAGCTGAAAAATCTAAAGTCAGAAAACAGCAGACAGACTTGGTTGAAAGGCTTCTGTAACCACCCAAACGTCGGGGTGGAAAAAAAAAACAAGAGAGAAAATAACTGTCAATGAACTGTGGATCTTTTCCTTCTGGTTTTGTTTTCTTTTTAATGTTTTTAATTTTTTTATATTTTTTATATAAACAGCTGATGACTTAATTTAGCCGGAGAGTGAGAGAGATTCCGGCGTAACACATGAAAACAATGACCACAGAAAAAGGGAAGTCTTTTTGCAAGACGAGACTCTGAACAACTTAGCAAAATACATGTACTCTGAAATCCTGAAGATAATCCTGAAGGTCATCATGAAGGTCATCCAAACTTTGTGTTTGATCCAAGGACACGAGAAAACCCTGAAAGCTGAAAAAAAATAATTTGAAATAAAGATATTGAGATAGAGGCAAGAAACAAAGAAAAACGGAAAGGAGATGTGGAGTGAAATGGGGGGGCCGACCCCAGCCCCATGCAAATGACCAGTCTCCCTGAGAACAAAAAGGGTCCAGGGTCCAATGAGGTAGTAGATACACGTACAGTGCGCAAGTACCGGGCTTAGTGCTGGTGCACCCCAACACCAGTGCGCATGCACCCGGGACACTAACCTGTCCCGGGTGCATGCCACCGCTTTGAGGCCACCACAACAACAACAAACCAAAAAATGGTAACAGATACAAGAAGACTTGAACGCCAATGAACGGCACAAAACCACTGACGGCCGAAGTAACAGATTTCACGCCACAAAAATGTGACACGGGTCGCACAACATACACGATGAAACAAGATCGAGATACACAATTAACCACAAAGTAGCTCAAAGTCAGGCTTCACCCCAAAAACGATGCGGCCAAAACGATGTACTGCTACGTTACACAGCACGGCTACACCTTTAACAACATTAGCTACGGAACAAAAACGCAGTGCACCCACGCAGGGAAGCATAGCGCAGCCGCACAGCAAAACACAACAACGCCACGCCACCAAAACACCAGCAAGCTGCGAGTTCAAACAAGATGATTTGCGCGCGGTTACCACGGAAACCAACGGCAAGAACCACTACAGGTGGTTTTCAATTCATCTTCTGTTAAATTCTACAGAATCTGCTATATATACACAGTTCTACCTGCTTATGACACAAATCTCTTGCACCATTACTAAATTCATAAGAAATTAAACAAAATAATTGCAATCACAACAATTGTAATCATGAAAGTAGCAGTAATGAAATCATAGATCAACAGTAGTCATTGTGGATAACAAATCTGATCTTGAAGAAAAAGGGGAACATCTGTGAGTTCTTACAGTTTTAACAACAGAAAAGAACATCTTGATTACTGTTATATAAAACAAACGTAGCAAGCCATGCAGTAAGTAGTTCAAATGCAATGCTTGTTAAATACCATGTTCATTTTCTTTCATGTATCTTCTGCATAAAACAAACTAAGACCAATGATATAAAACATCTTTCTTTTATTTATTTGGTGTTTAACGTTGTTTTCAACCACGAAGGTTATATCGCGACGGGGAAAGGAGGGGGGAGATGGGATAGAGCCACTTGTCAATTGTTTCTTGTTCACAAAAGCACTAATCAAAAAATTGCTCCAGGGGCTTGCAACGTAGTACAATATATTACCTTACTGGGAGAATGCAAGTTTCCAGTACAAAGGACTTAACATTTCTTACATACTGCTTGACTAAAATCTTTACAAACATTGACTATATTCTATACAAGAAACACTTAACAAGGGTAAAAGGAGAAACATGCTGGGGAGCATCGGGTAAATTCTTCCCCCTAACCCGCGGGGGGTGAGATAAATCATGAGATGCAACCTTGACAAAAAAAGTCATAATACCAGGCAAACGTTCCTTAATTTCTCTAAATGGGCGTGCAACACAAAACTAACTCTGTGTACATCTAATGCAAGATACACTGACAAAGAGTAACGGATAAAAATCTTTGCATACACTGATAAAATAAATGCTTTTCCGTTTAAACATTTCTTCTTAAATAAAACAAACAGAAAAACTAAATGATAAAAATACGACTTATAATTTGTTCCTGAGTTGTTATTCAAACGCCCATCTGGAAAGCTACATTCAGACCAAGCAAGAAGAAATATTGGGGAAATCAGTGATACAAACTTACAGCTTATCACACTCTGAGGTTTTTCAAACACCATCATAATTATCATTCCTGATCCTAACTTGAGGAAAAACTAACCTACCCAGTTTTATGGTAAGGCAAAAAACAAAAAAAAGTTGTATGTTTCTGGTAACATGGCTACAAAAAATAGCTAGGTAGGTAGGTTGGTATTTTTTTTAATTTTTAATTTTTAATTTTTTTTGGTCAGGGTAGAAAATAACTATACAGTGACGCAAAGATCTGGACTTGCTATACAAAGAGAAAGACAACACATTACAAAACAAATGAGACAAAAGGGATGCGGGGTTATCCCCCTTGTCTTGTTACTTTCGTTTCGACGCTTTTTTTTTCTTCTTTTTTTTTACAAATGCAATAAAAAAAAAAGGCTAGGGTCGGCGGGAAAAAACTAGGTAGGGTCAGGTGACCAGAAACATACAACTTTTTTTTTTTTGGCCTAAGGCCCGCCTTAACTATCAACCAAGGAGATTATAGAGTACCACAGTTCTAGCAGACTCTAATCCCTAACCAGCCTTACACACTTTGCCATGCTCAGTTCTAGCAGACTCTAATCCCTAACCAGCCTTACACACTTTGCCATGCTCAGTTCTGCATTAACCCCTTGACTGCCTTAGGACGGGTATACCCGTCCTGCACTTGTGCATTATTTCCATGATTAGATACTAAAAACAGATTCTTGGTTGAATTTCCTTTAAAAATAACATAGGTTTTACTTTCCTACCTACTGCCAGTTTGGAGCTAGAATTTTTTGTGAATTATTACACCCCGAACTCCAATATTCCCTGGCAGTCAGGAAGTTTTGATTGGCAGTGAAAGGGTTAACATGCCACATGCACAGAGATGTAGATAGAAATCGGCAGTCTGTAAAAAAAAACACCGAAACTTCGTTCAAATCCACAGAAACTGTGCCGCAATTTCTACAAGTACAAATCTGCTTATCTTTTTTCTTATTTTGTAAAGGTGGGGAAAATAATCCCCCATAACACCCTGACCAGATCTGAGAGTGTAACCCAAACTGTTTTCACACGAAGATTTGTGTCTTGAACTGTATCGTTTGAACGTTCTCTCTACAGCCCTAGCTAAAGCCCAGAAGGAAAAAACAACCCATCTCAGTAGACCTCCTCCGGTCAGCTTCTCTGACAATATCGAAAACCAATGTAGAACTGTCAAACAAGCTACCAACATGAAAACGTAACACTACACAGAATATATGCCAAGTTCCTCCCCCATGGGTTAGTGACACAGACCATGAAACAATGACATGAACAGTGAACCATGAAATGACATGAACAGCGAATCATGACGACAACATGAACAACAACACAACCAAGCTGCCCTGTAAAGTGTTTGTACATCAGTGCAGAAAAACAAAGACAGAAAGACAGAAAAATGGTGAGAAAGAGAGACAGAGAGACGAGAGACAGACGGTCAGTTCAAACATCAATATCGTTATGCACAGTTCATCAACAGGCCCCGCAGACAGGACCAGGACCGCAAAGAGCAACAACTTATTATTCAGTCCAAGAAAACTGCTCAGCATTTTTCTCAGAAGAAAGAAACACAAGATGAAACATGCAGGAAAGAAATAAAAATCTCCTGAACCCAATCGTTCATTAGGCCCAACAGATCCTGAATTGAATCAATAATTAGGCCCCACAGAAAATTGGGTCATTAATTAAACAAGGAAGATGTGTCGACGTCTGTTAGCATCAGATTCAAAAGTTGTCTCAAACCAGATGCAGATTTGTTCCCTGACAGCATAGAAAACCCTCTTGATTTGCATCGTCAATGTAGAAAACCCTGTCACTGCAAGTCAGGCCAGCTTCTTCGCAGCCAAGAAAACCCCTCGGATCATTAATTACCCGTTGTTATTGTTTCACTATTTTTTCTGTTTTAAAAAATTGACCACTGTAGTGAGCAACAATGAGAAGTGTGGATTTTTAGTAGAAATATTGTCACCATAATTAACCTCCATCTTCCGTTTTTCTCTGCAATTCCATTTTCAAATTTCTCGGTTTTTTCCGCCTTCTGTTTTTCATGAAAATCCCTCCCTTTTCCTGGTAAGACTCGCGCCAACGGCCAAGATAGAATCCCAAACAAATAGACTGCTCATGTTCCCAAATCAACAAGTAAACCTTTCTGGGTTTTTTTCATCCTGCAAACAGCAAAAATTTCTCCAAAAGACAAACACCTGCGGTTCTTGCAGACGGCCAAGGCAGGCCCCCAAGCCACAAGAGACAGGAATTAATCTACCCCCCAACACCCAGCTGCCGAGAAGTCTTGTCAGCCACTGCTGGTTTGGCACCGAGTGTGCTGCATACAGATGTGTGTTGCTGCCGCTCGGTTGGCCCAAAGACGCAATGCGGAGACCAACCAGAGTGCGAGTGTTCTTCACAGGCTCAAGACGATGCAACAAAGATCTACAAACAACGGAGAGCAAAAACAAAACAAACGGATTTTTTTGTTGTTGCTGCAGATGGCACTGGGTGAGCTGCATAACTGCATATAATTGTAACTGCTGCTGAAATGTTTTGAGGTTGGCTTTTTTTTTCTGCTAAGATTCACACCCCCGAGTCACGAGTGATGATGACCGTGTCATCAGTGCTGCTAGATCCCATCTTCAGTAACAGTCAGCATGACGGGGGGGGGGGGGGGGGGGGGGGGGGGAACAAAAAAAACAGGACAAGATTAGCATGGGGGGTGGGGGGAGGGGATGGGGGGATGGGGGGGATGTTTCAAAGAAACTACAGTGCACACTTCGACAGGTCAGTATAAACTAAACGAAGGTAAACATTTTAGCTGTACCATACACGATTCAACGAAGGTCAGTAATAACTGAGAGAATCGAAAGATCTTTTCTGCACCATACACGATTCAACAAAAGCAACAAAACATAGGGTGTGGTATCTTTGGATTACATTGTGATCGCTCCTACAAAAAGCCTACCTTGTGATGGTAAGCCTAGTCCACATTTTTCCGCTAAGTAACTCACACACGACGCACATCTTGTCAGAAAAACAGTCAGCCTGTAGACATTCCGTTAAGAGAAACACACTTTGTTCACCAATAATTTCCTTTCTCCATAATTATATTTCTCAAAATGAACCTGAAACTAAAAGCAAACCGTATTGCAATCCTGTCTTCTTCAGATCACTGACAAGCAACTAAGGCATGAGATCAAAAATACTGCCTTATTTTTGTTACCACAAAAACGTGGTCATGTGCCTAAAACTGGAAAGTAGAAGTAAATCAGAAGCATTTAAAGTGGGGAGTAAACAAGATTCCAGCGGAGAAATAAAGTTTTGCCTCAGCAATAATCACAATTTTTACGAAGTCTTCAATTTTGCTTTATTCGTGTTTCATCTTCAGTTCAAGTTTTTGAAAAAACCTAGGAGGAAATTGCTCAGTCATCACACAAGCACACCAAAAAAGTTTCTCTGAACGGCCCGATCGTAATACCGATCTCACCGTCAAGCACATAGCTATCAGAAGAATATATTAGATCTATTGAAGTGTAGAACAAAAAATGAGGTAGTTCGCCCTCCTTAGCTTAAAAGCGTACGTTTGATTTCTCACTGTACTGAGTTTGTTCCTCAAGTCTGGCCTCTGCAAAAAATCCCTGAAATGCGATTGCGTTGTGGAGGGGTAGCGTCTTCCTATATCATCAGCTGAACGCCTCGACACAACTCGGTTCTGTCAATCTAACACCTCTAAACTGGGGTTGGGGGGGGAGAGGTTGGGAGGGTGGACAGGAACCAGGGATGGGGGGAGGGGAATGGGGTGTCATCTGTCTAGAAAAAGGTGTCGAGTCAAAAATTCAAGGAAAAAGAAAGTTGACATGTGATCACTCTTTAGGCAATGCATACTGTTTTGAAGCTGATTCTACTTGTACAAATCCCGACACATCCAAGCTGGTGACAGTGACAGTCAGGAAAAGATAACTCAGTGATGCTGAATAATCTAAAAATCCGATACAACTTTACCGGCCGTCTCGATAACACTGAACTAACGTGACATTTTCTACAGGGCAGAAACAGACCCCACGGATACACCAACATGTGAAGACATCTACAACTACTGCCAACGCTTGACAGTGACGCTGAAGACCATGAAACGGGTCGGCCTTCTTTTGCATGGGAGAAAACTGCATGGGAGAAATAGTCAGCTGATGAAACTAAGACTAACAGCGACACCACGGACGATAGAGACAAAACATACATAGATCTGTTACCTCCAAGACAGCAGCATCAAGTTCAACAATACTAAACGCTGCCATTGTTTTAAGTCTACACCACCACCCCTCCCCTCGTCCTCTCTCCCTCCCCCTCTCTCTCCCCCACAATGCCACGCCTGGTTACAATTGTTCTCCCCCCTCCACCCTCCTCCACCACCCCTTCAAAAAAACGAAACACCCGATGTGTGAAATAGGGGTCACTCCCTGCTGAGGTATTCGACACAGGCCACACGGGCCTTACGACAAGAGTTTAATCAATGTACATAGCATGGTACAAATCTGTTTTTGTAACAAACAGAAGACATGAAAAAAAAAACCACTTTTCAAACAAACGGAAAAAAGTTCTATGTTTGTGTGTATAGTTGTTTTTTTTGTAGTAAGATTACCCGCATGATGTCATGAAACAATATCCAAAAAGAGGCTCACGTGACCACCACAAAAAAAATGTTTGAAAAAAATACGTAGCTCACAAAACAAAACAAAATCCACAAAATAACGTTGGCAATGTGACTGCCTTAGTTCTGGGTACACAAGAGCGTCTGCTTTCCAATAAAACCCACACAATTCACACAAAAATTCAAACAAATAAACATGAGGTCGCTGATAGTAGGAGGCCCATAGGGCCCTCAGAAGACTACGCAGTCAATAAAAGTAGTCACTGATTTTGTTTTGTCACTTCACGAAAAAAACAACGAAGCGTCTTCCTGCGCGTTTCAACTCGCGCGTAAATCCCTGATACTCGGTTCTTGTGTACGTGTCCGAAACATCCCAACAACAACAACAGCCATGTCAATTCATGTAAATGCACTGTCGCCTGCCGTGTGTACGCACCAACACCTAATCGCCTGCATCTGATGTGTTACTCGTGTGTTGTTTCAAGCGTCACATGCTGTCAAGCGTGGTAAGTGTGTGTGCATGTTCAAGTATGTGCGTCTTCCAGAAAAAGAAATCATGTGTGTGTGCCTGTATGTATGTTTGCAAAAATTGTGTGCATATTTACGCCTGTGTCTGCCTGTGCGAGTCTGTGTCTGTGTGTTTGTCTGTGTGTAGTCTGTGTCTATGTGTCTGTGTCGCAGATTAACAGCTTCGTCCCAATTCATCACAGCCACCTTTCCTTCAATGCTTTGGCTGCTTCTTTTTCATCACACCTCCCATCCCCCAAGCTACACCTTCAAGTCGGCTCTCCTTTCACCCCGCTCCCCACCCGCTCTCCCCTTCCTTTCTATCCCTCCGTCCGAAGAATTTCAGCGTTTCGTAGATCAAAGAAATTTCCTCCAAAAACGGAATTCCTTCCCGAATTTCCCCCTCTGTCTTCCCTGAGGTAGAGAGGCTGCACTGGTTAGCGCATCCTCGAGTTTCGCTTCCCGTTTGTTCTTGTGGTGGTTGTGGAAGCGAGGCGGGAGGTCAGAGGTGAAGGTGAAGGTGACGGGCCTACACACGCCGGGTGTTGTGGTAACTGCTGCTGCTGCTGGTGTTACTGGCGTTACTGCGGCCAAGCTTAGCACTGGGGAGGAGAGTGCTGCGTGGGTCTGGCTGCTGTGGAGGAAGAAAAGGAGGAGGAGAAGGTGGAGGGGGAAGAGGGGGGGCTACTCCGCGTGGGCCCTCCCCTCCACTCCCCCCCTGACCGCTGCGCTGCTGCTGCTGCTGCTGCTGGTGCTAAAGCTGCTGCTGTCATCGATGCTGCTGCTGCTGCTGCCTGTTGACACAACGACGACTGAGGTAACGACGGCTGAGGTGCAAAAGTCACACCCCCCTCCCTGTGGCTCTCTCCTCCCGACCCCTCCTCCTCTTCCTCACCCACCCCCTCCCCCGGCCTCTGGCCCCTCCCCTTTCCTCCCAGGCCCCAGCTGCTGTCCCTGGGGGGCGGGGAGGGAGGGGGGGAGGGCGGGGGCGGTGGGGGTGGGGGCGGAGGCAGGGGTTGTCTCGACGACGAGGAGGTACCGGTAGTAGCGAGGTAGCGATGCCCGGGACTGTGCCGGGGCTGCGAGGTAGCTGGTTGCCGTGGCGATGAGGAGCTGGTGGGCTTCCTGAGATGCTGGTGAGAGGGAGGGTGGGTGGTGCCGGCGGGGGGTGGAGAGGGTTGTTGTTGTGGTGGTGGTGCTGGGAGTGGTGGTGGCGGGGGAGAAGACGATTGTGGCGACGACAATTTGGCCGACGGTACCGTCGTGGCTGCCTCTGCAGACCCGCTCCCCTGGTGAGGGTTGAGGGGGCGAGAGGGGTGGGAGGGGTGGAAGCCTACAGCGTCAGGCTCCTCCCCTCCCTCTCTGCTTCCTGCATTATGCGTGCTGCCGTGCTGCGCGGGGCCCCGTAGCTGCCCGGGAGTGTCGGTACCATGCGCCCCACCCCGCCCCTCCTCCCTCTCCGCCCCGCCCCCTGCCTTGTCCCTGAAGGGGGGCCGTTCGTGGTCCGCCCCCGTCCGTCGCGGGAACGGAGCGAAGTGGGGGGCCGAGACCATGTGACCCCTGCCGTTTCCGTTGCTCCCCACATTTCCCGCCAGCACTGGTGCCCCCTGGTGGTTGTGGTGGTTGTTTCTGGGAAGAGAATTGCCGCCCGGCTCTCCCCCTGCGCTGGTGTTTTCCCAGTGGTCGATAGCTGTCAGCGAGTCATCCGCCTCTGGTTGAAGGTTGTTGTTGTCGGGGCTCAAGGTCGTTGGGGACTGCCGCAGGTCGCTGGGCTGTGAGTGGTTGTGGTGCGCGTTGCCGTTGGTTGCAGCCAGCATGGCTTCGATCAGACTGCGTCTTTCCTGTGAGGGTGGTGATGGCCAAAAAGAAAACTGCGTTAGAAGCTGTGTACAAAACAAGGACAAGTGACTCGAGGAGCGTGATAATATACATGAATACACACCACATGCTTGTGAGAAAAACAAAGAAGAAATAGCTGTCGTACACAAAATGACCAATGCATTGGGGAAAAGTACAGTTCAAACCCCCTTTCCAAACCCCCCAAAACTGACCAAAGCAGGTCTTTAAAATAAACCTGCGGGTTAGGGGGAAGAATTTACCCGATGCTCCCCAGCATGTCGTAAGAGGCGACTAACGGATTCTGTTTCTCCTTTTACCCTTGTTAAGTGTTTCTTGTATAAAATATAGTCAATGTTTGTAAAGATTTTAGTCAAGCAGTATGTAAGAAATGTTAAGTCCTTTGTACTGGAAACTTGCATTCTCCCAGTAAGGTCATATATTGTACTACATTGCAAGCCCCTGGAGCAATTTTTTGATTAGTGCTTTTGTGAACAAGAAACAATTAACAAGTGGCTCTATCCCATCTCCCCCCTTTCCCCGTCGCGATATAACCTTCGTGGTTGAAAACGACGTTAAACACCAAATAAAGAAGTTTCAAAACAGGGGTCAATTTGCAGAGGTTATGAAACAAAAATCTGAATAAGCAAGGTCTAAAAATGTGGACAGTTTTAAATCGAGGCCTCTTAAAAGGAAGGTTCCACTGTAAAACTAACAGATGCTTTACATCACTTCAACATTTTAAAACAGAGATAGGGGTAGGGCAAAAGATTCTTTTACAGGGGGGGGGGGGGGGGGGGGGAGGGGGGGGAGAGGAGGGGGGAGGGGGGGGGGAGGGGGAGGAGGGGGGGGGGGTGAAGCATATTTACCTCTGACGTGGTGCTAAGATCTAGCTGGGCGGGGCTCACATGACCGTTACCAAGGTGTCCGTTGGTTTTGACGAAGCCGTTCATTCTCACTCCGTTGGGCGTCACAATCATGTCGCCCCCTCCCTGAAACACAAATCTCATCGTTAGAGTATTTCAAGGGGGACATTCTGTCTGTGTTCGCCACCTCGACATATCAGCCTGGGATGGGAAAACGGGGACATGTGAGACGGTCTCAGGAGTCCGAGTCTAAAAATATCTTCTGGCCCTGAATCTCAACGACTGTTTTATAAACTGTATCCTTGGGACACGCACACACAAACACGCACACACACACAGACACACACAGCCACACACATAGAGACACAGGCACAGACACAGACACACACAAAACGATTCCAAAAAGAGAAAGAGACGTGCACACACACCCAGACACAGAGAGATACAGGAAAAGACACAGACACACAGACGCAGACACAGACACACAGACATACACCCAGACACACTCAAAATGATTCGAAACAGACAGATGGATGCACGAGGAGACAGACAGAGAGAGACATGCATCAAACACAGACAGACAACATAACACAAGCATCTCACCTTGGCGTCAGACAGACAGACAGACGGACAGACAAACACACACACAAAACGATTCCAACAGATGGTTGGACGAGGAGACAGAAAGAGAGAGACGTGCATCAAATACCAACAGACAACATAACACAAGCATCTCACCTTGGCGTCAGACAGACAGACAGACGGACAGACAAACACACACACAAAACGATTCCAACAGATGGTTGGACGAGAAGACAGACAGAGAGAGACATGCATCAAACACAGACAGACAACATAACACAAGCATCTCACCTTGGCGTCAGACAGACAGACAGACAGACGGACAGACAAACACACACACAAAACGATTCCAACAGATGGTTGGACGAGGAGACAGAAAGAGAGAGACGTGCATCAAATACCAACAGACAACATAGAGACAGACAGACAGACAGACAGACAGACAGACAGACAGACAACATAGAGACAGACAGACAACACAACACAAGCATCTCACCTTGGCGTCAGACATCTCATTCTCCGGCAGCCGAGTCAGCATGGGCATAGTCTCCAGCATCTCCACTCCGTGCGACGGGTCTCCTAGTGACGGGGCGTGGGCGTGCCCGTTTCCGTGCCCGCTGGGCACATGCCCGTTACCGTGGTAAACCGCCACATTGCCGCTGTGGAGGTGTGCCGGAGAAAGGTGGCTGTTATTCGTTCGGAAGCACCTGGGAACAAACAAACAAAAAGTTATAATTTCCAGCCGGAAAGAGCAAATCAAACTATCGACATCTTGATTCTGAGGAGTCAAAACCTTTCCAAATTTCAAAGGTTTTTGGTTCATAAAAAATCTTAAAAAATACTGTACTTCTGGTCTTCGTTCACGCAAGTAGATTATTTTTTAGACAATTGTGAGTTTTGTCATCTTCGTTCACACGCGAGTACAGAATTTTTTGGACAATTGTGAGTTTAGTCGTCTTGGTTCACACCTGTGTACAGTATTTTTTTAAAACTTTTTATTTCTCGCTCTCACGCTCAGTCACCAGTCACCAGTCGCCAGTCACCAGTCACCAGTCACCAGTCGCCGAATTTCAATGAGGGTAACATCACAGGACGATATAAAAATCTTATCCTCTTCAGTTTTTTCATTATTCAACATGGAGGTGTGACAAAGTTGTGCACAGAAGTAAGGCGACGTCAAACACTGACCGGTGACGACAGAGGATGACGACAGCACAGATGACGATGCAGACCACACCGATGGAAACGCCGATGCTAATGCCCACCTCCTTGTCCGACAGTCCCGCTGCTACCACTGGCTTGTCTGCAAAGAGGACACCATACACTTATTTCATTTAAACAAACAAAAAAGACACACCAGTAACCTGGCTAGGTTATTGTTTTTATCAATATTTTTGCAGATAAACTGCCTTCGTCAGGATGGTATGAAAGTATCATTTCATTTTTCTTGTCTTTCTACCACCCGCTTCTCTGCAAAGGGGACACTAACATACATTTTTATTTCATTTCCATACTTGCTTGCCTGCTCGCTTGCTCACTCACTCACTCACTCACTCACACACACACACACTCACTCACTCACTCACACAAGGACACCAACATACACTTTCATTTCATTTCCCTTTCTGTCTCCCTTCAGTTCTTTCTTTGTTTATTTCTCTTTCTGTTTCTTTCTCTTTCCCGTCTTCCTTTTTCCACGTCTTTTTCTCCCTTCCTTGCTTGCTTGCACACTCACTCACTCACACACACTCTCCCTCCTTCCCTTCCTCTCCACTGGACACACACGCACATGCTTCTCACCAAGACACACCTCACACACACCTTCACTCCCCGCCCCCCCCCCCCCCCCCCCCCCCCCCCCACTCCCTACCCCGCACTCACTGCAACACAATGCAGAACAAAGCACCACAGCCCAGCCAAGCCAAGCCCAGCGCACACACACATACCCAGACCTGGGAACCCCTGTTTTGCACTTTGAGTATTCTCAAACAAACTTGGTGTATTTTCCAAAAATTTAGCGTACGCCACACAGCGTTTGCACATCCATGATTAAAACATGCCTCATGCGCGTCCGTCACACCGTTAATTAAGTTTACCTATACATTTAAAACAAATGCTTTTTTAATTTTTTACTGACAAAAACTGTACCGTATTTGACGGACTACAAGCCGCGACTTAAAAAAAAAAAATCGCATTGCGGCTTATAAAAAGATGCGGCTAAAACGTTACCTAAACTTGAATAGCATTCACCTAATGGAAGTCGCCGCTGATTTTCATTTCGCTCGATTAGCGATTACCGGTACGTTATTAGCTCTCTACTCAAGACTCGGCGCTTTTCTCTTTCATTCGCGAATTTTCGTTTGTCAACAAGTCGTCGTGACAAGCCGAAGCGTACAGAGAAACACCGGGTGTATCAGGATGCGAGATTTCGTTTTTTTGTATCTCGCGATAGTTGGAGGAGCGAGAGCCGCCATGTTGTGTTTTCATAGTCTGCTCGAAATGTGCGCAAAAGTCGTAAATCATCCCAAAAAAGCTTATTCCGGGCGGGACTACATGTGTGTGTTGGTTAGAAATTGTGTGTGTGTGTGATATTTTTCTTCAAACTTTTTCACTTTTCTTCTTTGTTACACTTGTTTATTCTCGGAGCCGATTTCGCCTAATACCGTACTTTCGTTTGCCTGGTTGTTTTGATTGATTGACACGATCCAATTATATTTTTTTCGACAGCGGCTAATATAGTGACGTAATCATGTGCCAAAATACTGGATCGGCCTTAGGATGGGCTTGTGAAGAAAAGTAGTCTAGGAATTTTTCTCGTCGTATTTTTTCCCCACTGACCATACTGAGCGTATTCTCGACAATCATGCGTACAAAATACTGCGAAATCGTATGGGTTCCCAGGTCTGCATACCCTACCCCCCCCCCCCCACATACACACACACACATACCCTACCCCCCCCACACACACACACATACACACATATGCGCACACACACATACGCACACACACATGCACACACACACCCCACCCCCCTACACACACACACCTACACACACACACATACACACCCACACCTCCCCCCACCTCACTGCAACGCAGAACAAAGCAGCGCAGCACAGCCGAGCCCAGCCCAGCGCGCTCACACACACACATACGCACCCCCACACACACACACACACACACACACACTCACCAGTCACAGGCAAACAAGCAATCCCTGTCACGCAGTCGGGATAGACGACCACAACATCCGACGGGTTTCCAAGGCCGGCCTTCGTGCAGGCAGCCATCTTGAAAAAGTACTGCTTGACGTCCAAGTTGTCGACCTGGGCGATCGTTTGCTGTCCGGTGCGGGTGAGGTTCTTCCAGAAGACGTCCGGAATGTCGCTGTCGACGTTGTAGTAGATGATGTAGGACGTGATGACGCCGTTGGGTTGAGGGGGAGGGCTCCACATCAGTCGAACGGACCCGGCTTTCACAACTTCGTACGTGAGATTGACTGGTGCACCAGGCTCTGTGAAGGGTTTTGTGGGGGTGAGGGAGGGACACAGATGAACATATACTGTAAGCAGGCACAGACACAAGACAGGCACACAGATGCGCACACACACAAACACACACATACAGATGCACACACACACACACACACACAAACAGATGCGCGCACACACACACACACACAAACAGATGCGCACACACACACAAACACACACAAACAGATGCGCACACACACACAAACAGATGCACACACACACACACACAAACACACACATACAGATGCACACACACACACACACACAAACAGATGCGCGCACACACACACACACAAACAGATGCGCACACACACACAAACACAAACAGATGCGCGCACACACACACACACACACAAACAGATGCGCACACACACACAAACACACACAAACAGATGCGCACACACACACAAACAGATGCACACACACACACACACAAACACACACATACAGATGCACACACACACACACACACATACAGACACACAAACAGATG
This sequence comes from Littorina saxatilis, assembly GCF_037325665.1. Classification (NCBI taxonomy): domain Eukaryota; kingdom Metazoa; phylum Mollusca; class Gastropoda; order Littorinimorpha; family Littorinidae; genus Littorina; species Littorina saxatilis. The sequence continues at coordinate 20,215,983 of NC_090260.1, read as the reverse complement.
CGCACACACACAAACACACACATACAGATGCACACACACACAAACACACACATACAGATGCACACACACGAACACACACATACAGATGCGCACACACACACAAACAGATGCGCGCGCACACACACACACACAAACAGATGCGCACACACACACACAAACAGATGCGCACACACACACAAACACACACAAACAGATGCGCACACACACACACAAACATACAGATGCACACACACACACACACACACACAAACAGATGCGCACACACACACACAAACACACACAAACAGATGCGCACACGCACACACAAACATACAGATGCACACACACACAAACACACACACAAACAGATGCGCACACACACACACACACAAACAGATGCACACACACACACACACACACACAAACACACACAAACAGATGCACACACACACGAACACACACATACAGATGCGCACACACACACAAACAGATGCGCGCGCACACACACACACACAAACAGATCCGCACACACACACACAAACAAACAGATGCGCACACACACACACACACACACAAACAGATGCGCACACACACACACAAACATACAGATGCACACACACACAAACACACACAAACAGATGCGCACACACACACACACAACCAGATGCGCACACACACAAACACACACATACAGATGCACACACACACACACACAAACAGATGCGCGCACACACACACACACAAACAAACAGATGCGCACACACAAACAGACAAACAAACACAGACCCACAGATACACAGATACACAGAAACAGACACACACACACAATGTGTTAAACTCTGTGATATCATTATCAACAAAACATCGACTCCAAATATTACATTATTTCAACACGTCTCTCTGCTCCACAAGTATTTCAAATAAAAAATCTATCAATCAAAATATCCTCTTATACCTCTACTACCCTTACAAACATTACTCGTTGATCGCTCACAGACGTTTTACAAACCAATATTACTGTACACTGACCCATCCTGGCCCTCATCAACACTGGTCACTCTTCTGTGTCTACTGGTCAAATAAACATAATTACGTTATTAATCACACAGGGACAAAATTGTCAAACGAAATATCTACTGCACCACTGACTGGTTGACAATTTCATTCCCAATTTTTTTGTTTTACTCGTTTTTACTTTACACTATCCCTGCTTTGCTGACAATCAAAAATCTCCATCCAATGAAAAGACAGATACTGACTGTCTTCTGAGGTGGTGGCCTCTAGCGTGGTGAAGGTTCCGTGCTTGTCGTCGTCAGTGATGATGCGAACACCAAACTGGTACTTGGTGAACGGCTTGAGGTCGCCCAGCACGTAGAATGGTGTCTCACTGCTCACACAAAGACAAAGTGTGCGTGTGTAGGGTTTCTATCACAGATTACATATCCAATCAAATTAGGAGGTAGATTGTGGTGTGTGTGTGTATGTGTGTGTGTATGTGTCTCTGTGTCTGTGTGCACAGAGACTGTAGAGTACACAGAGACGCTTCATACGGTGCTTACAATTGAGACAGGAAGCCCTGTGGCGCCACCACGCGGAAAAATGGGACAACCTACTTTCGCTTTCCACAGCAGTACTGATATCGTGCAGCACAACCATGGCCGCGCCAACACGAAAGCGCAGTGGGGCATGGTGTCCGGCCATCAATTGCTCAAACTCACATGCCAAAGGCTTCAGGATGTTCAAATTTCAAAATTATAATCCTGTGAGGTTATCCTCAACTATGTTTCAGACATACTGCGCCCTACTCGGACAACATTCTTTCTGGATTTGAAATGAAAAAAATTCCATATATGGAGGAAGGGCTAAGGCTCATAAATATGGACAAGTTGTGATTTTTTTTCTTTTCTGTTTAATGCCTTTAAAAGCTAACTCGCTGCAGCGAAGCCGAACGGTTAACTGAACAGATAACAACCACCAAGCACAAAATGAAACTTCTTTACGAGGAAACAAGCATGAAACAAAAACTGGTCCATATTTGGGGCCCTTCTCATAAATATATCTTGTGTAAATGTATCTCCATCTCGCCCCGGTATAAAAGACTATTTACACAAACCGTTCTTATGGTTATACGTCTATCTTACCTGTCATGTCATT
>NC_090260.1:20188850-20211350 GCF_037325665.1 Littorina saxatilis | reverse complement strand
TGGACATTTGCTATAGCGCATAATCATATTAATGCTCAATGCGCTTTACAATATTAATTTCTTCCCTTCAAGCACTAGTTAAAATAGGCAAAGACATTTAAGATGTTCCTGCTTAGCCTCATCTTTTATTCAACGTTCCACAAACGTAGCTGTCTCGTTGTTTAATTCATAATAGGCATTGTCTCAGACGGGCGCAGTGGCGTAAGATATCGGCCTCCTAATCGGGAGGTCGTGAGTTCGAATCCCGGTCGCTGCCGCCTGGTGGGTTAAGAGTGGAGATTTTTCCAATCTCCCAGGTCAACTTATGTACAGCCCTGCTAGTGACTTAACCCCCTTCGTGTGTACACGCAAGCACAAGACCAAGTGTGCACGGAAAAGATCCTGTAATCCATGTCAGAGTTCGGTGGGTTATAGAAACACGAAAATACCCAGCATGCCTCCCCCGAAATCGGCGTATGCTGCCTGAATGGCGGGTTAAAAATGGTCATACACGTAAATATCCACTCATGCTAAAAATCTGAGTGAACGTGGGAGTCTAAGCCCATGAACGAAGAAGAAGAAGAAGAAGAAGAAGGCATTGTGATTTGAAAGACTTGAACCATCCACTCACCCAGTCCCGTCAAAATGTACTTGTTGCGCGGCGGGTCAACCATAACGGACACTGGCGTCTGTTCGTCGCCCAGGCGACGGAGCTCGATGGCCTGGATGTCATAGTCGTCTTCCCTGCCTTCGCTGACGCTGAGCAGCTCCCAGTACAGAAGTACGGCCGATGAGTTGAGAACATCTACCTTTAACTCTGGAGGCGGCACTCCACCTGAAATGAACGCAAGGACTTTTATGTTTCTTCCTTTTTTCATGTAATAACTTTATCACCCCATTGCTGGGAAATTTGAGTCTGTTCTTCCCAGTGGAAAGCTAGCAGCTACAAGAGTGGCACTATTCAGGTGTGTGTGTTTGGGTGTAATCAGCCACATGCATATCTGGCGTGGTGGATACCGTGTCTGGGTCTTCACATGAAGTTGACCCATGTCTGCCTTGGTCTGGATTCGAACCCACGACCCAAGGTTCAATTAGTACAGTGCTCTTCCAAATGACTATTAGGGTTTAACGTCCTCTTAGACCAGTTTATATTGGGACAGGTGTTGGTAATACGCTGAAGATATGGTGTGATACTTTGATTCGAACAAGCCCGCTGTGGCTGTCTTCTTCGACACACCAGCATTGGGTTTGTCTCGTCATCGAAATACGATCATGATAATCAGAGACGAGCGATCATGCATGCGTGTCTTCGTGTTTTCCAAGCCCTGAGACTTTCGCTGTGAACTTGGGATCTTGTTCGTGCGCATGTGTGCACACGGGTGGGGGGGGGGGGGGGGGGGGGGTTCGGACACCGAAGAGAGTCTGCACAAAGTTGACTCCGAGAAATAAATCTCTCGCCGAACGAACCCACACTGATAGCGACCAACTGGCTACAAAGCCCCTAAAATGAACATTTCATCCTTAGAACCAACCAAACCATTGCAACCACTCCTGTAAGATTTTGAGGAGGTATTCTGTGGTGATTAGTGCCTCTAACTACTACAGTAGTACCCCCATTTTAAGACTCCCTCCTTTTTAAGACCTTGTTTTCTCAGACTTTCTGTTCATAACCTCTATAAAATTACCCCCATTTTAAGACTCCCTCCTTTTCAGCGAACGACAAGAAGACTCCCTCCTTTTTAAGACCCAATTTTCTCAGATTTTTGGATGTCTTTATTTTTATTTTATGCAATTTATATCGCGCACATATCTCAACCACGGATTCAAGGTGCAGGGATTTATTTATGCCGTGTGAGATGGAATTTTTTACACAATATATCACGCATTCACATCGGCCAGCAAACCTCAAGCCTATTAGGGCGAGCATTCACCTTTCACGGCCTATTATTCCAAGTCACACGGGTATTTGGTGGACAGTTTTATCTATGCCTATACAATTTTGCCAGGAAAGACCCTTTTGTCAATCGTGGGACCTTTAACGTGCACACCCCAATGTAGTGTACACGAAGGGACCTCGGTTTTTCGTCTCATCCGAAAGACTAGCACTTGAACCCACCACCTAGGTTAGGAAAGGGGGGAGAAAATTGCTAACGCCCTGACCCAGGGTCGAACTCGCAACCTCTCGCTTCCGAGGCAAGTGCGTTTACCACTCGGCCACCCAGACCACTTACAAGGGGGGTTTCACTGTGCAACCCACGCCACTAATTTTCCCTTTCAAACAGCTACAAAAGTTGGCCCTCCAGGTCACCAGTGCTGTACTTTCTTCCGTTATAACCTAAATATATACCTGAATGATATGATGTTTGGATCTGGATCCTTTTTGAACAACTTTTAACATATATTTATATACACATTGATTCCATGCGCCTAATGCGATATGAATGGAGCGAGCGAGAGAGAGAGAGAGAGAGAGAGAGAGAGAGAGAGACAGAGAGAGAGAGAGAGAGAGAGAGACAGAAAGAGAGAGAGATAGAAAGAGAGAGAGACAGAGACAGAGAGAGAGAGAGAGAGAGAGACAAAGAGAGACAGAGATATAGATAGAGAGAGAGATAGAGAGAGAGAGAGACAAAGAGAGACAGAGAGAGAGACAGAGAGAGAGATCTGTAGGTTGCTTACATACTGTCAAAAGTCACTTAGACAAAACAACCCGAGAGAGAGAGAGAGAGAGAGAGAGAGAGAGAGAGAGAGAGAGAGAGAGAGAGAGAGAGAGAGAGAGAGAGAGAGAGAGAGAGAGAGAGAGTTGCAGGGTTCCTGCAGGGCAGAGCTGATACAATTCAAGGAGTTTTCAAGGACATTTCCAGGACCAAATAAATGCTTTTCAAGGACATGATTTTCCCCAAATTAATGCAAAGCCACTGCGGTTCTCCGTGTCTGCAAACTATTAGTCATTCCGTAGTTGTTTCCCTTGCCAACTCCCGGAAGGGAAGCAACTACGAGTGACTAGTAATAGTTCGTTCGTCTGTTTTTGTTTTCACTCGATCTTTTATTCTCCCAAAATGTGTGTACGGTATTTGACCAAAAAAAAAGGGGTTGCATTTTTTTTTTAAATAAGACAAGCTGCTGACGAAATGTATAGGCAACAATTTGGAAAAATCAAGTACTTTTCAATGACTATTTAACAAAACTCTATTTTCAAGCACTTTTCAAGGCCTGGAAAAGGTTTTCCAATTTTCAAGGAGTTTTCCAGGGTTCAAGGACTCTGTACGAACCCTGGAGTTGTTTTAATATTGTCGTCCTAATCTTGACTATTATGAGTACGGTAGACTATTTGTGCCTCGATATTTTATTTGTGTTCTTACGTTGTATGCTGTTTATTGTAATGCTGTATACACCACACCTGAGTTTCTCCTCGTTGAGATAATATTCTATGTCCGTGGTATGTCTATGTCTATGTCTACTTACTGGTATTGCGTTTTGGCGTCGTGTGATCCAACCAGGCGCCCAGTTTAGAAGGATAGCCAAGCTGGGTTGCCGCTGCCACACGCACTTCATACTTCGTTTCTGGGGTCAGCCCTGAAACATTTCACAGAAACAGCGTGTCATTCACTAAAGGAAATCCTGAACACAAAGACTCTACGTGTATCAAAATCAGGAATCGACCGACTAGAAATAGGGGTTGCACTCATTTCCGGAATTTTGCATAATGATTTTATTTGATAGATGCAGAACGGTGCGATACATATTTCAGCCATTTTCCTCTCAAAACCGCAGAGCAACCCCTTGGATAATTTATAGAGTGCCTAAAACTGTCAACACAAAACAACACAACACATTCACTAGGGACCCAAAACGAGTGAATGCATGCACACACACACAAACACACACACACACGAACGCACATACACCACCACCCCCCCCACACACAAACACACACGTGCGCTCACACACACCACCCCCCCTAAACACATACACGCGCATGCACTCACACACACACAAACACGCACAGACACACGCAGGCACAGACACACATACAAACACACACACACACACACACGCAGACACAAACACACACACACACACATATATACAACAACTATACCATCTACTCCTCCCCATCACAATCACCCCAAACAGACGATCGACAAGCAACAAAAGCTACACCCTGACCTTTGACAAGAAAAGAGCGCGGGGAGTTCTTGGTGTTGTTGATGGTGTGGGTGGTGACAGCGCTGGGGTGAGCGGCCGGGCGGTACTGCAGCTGGTAGTGGGTGATGACACCCCCTTGCTGACTGGCTGGGATCTCGTCCCACATCACTTTCATCGTCTCCGCCGTCAGGCTGCTCACCTGAAACGAGGGTACTGCCCTCGGCACTGGAAAAACACCAACAGATCAATTTAGAGAATACAGAATTCAAAACCTAAACAGCGAAGTGACTGTGGTAAGATGAACAAAGTTAAAAAAACAAAGGAATACTGTACTCACCGATACAAGAACGAGACAAGACGGTACGAATTTTCGCTTATGGAAGCTTCATGCCTGTGCCCATGACATCATCCAACCACTTCTCTCCCCTGTCATTCATTTCCGTTCCTAGAGTTCCTTCCCTTTTTTGCGTGTTTCCCCTCCATTTTCTTTCAAACCTTGTTCGTTCCGTGTTGCGTCTGCTTTTTGTTGTCTTTTGTGTTCTTGTTTTTCCTGATGAAGCTTCCATAAGCGAAAATTCGTACAGTCTTGTCTCGTTCTTGTATCGGTGAGTACTGTATTCCTTTCAGGCTTTGTTTTTTAACTTTTTTTAGAATTCAAAACATTTTATTGTCCAAGGTTGAGAATGAAGAATACAGAATATATTATTGCCGAAGGTTGGGAATTCAGAATACTGAAAATCTTATTATCCTACATACGTGAGAGAGACACCCGTGAGATAATAATCGTTCAAATCACACGTGTGTATATCATGTAAATGAGGTCATGTCAAGCAAGTCTGGCAGGGACCTGTTTTTCCACTGCGTATGATGCCAAAGTCACCGAGACAAACGTCATTATAGAAACACAAATTGCGCTCGCTAATTACCCTCGATGAATCTTTAGAACTAACACGTCACGCCACACTTTCAGAGTGACGTTTCTTTGCTTTGACGTAATAGGTTGCACGAGGCTTTAGAAGAGATCGAGGTTCCAAAACAAGCGTCTTCAATTTAGCTGCCTCGAATGCAGGACATTCTCAGTAAAATACACGTAAGTACAGTATGTAGGATAAACAGAATACTACATGGCTTGCTGTGTCGTACCAGATTTACACTCTTTGCTTTTTCAAATAGTGAACAGCTCGCTTTCGCTCGCAGTTCAATATTTAAAAAAACAACTCGTGTAAATCTGGTACGACACAGCAAGCCATGTAGTATTCTCTATTTGTCTAAGGTTATTTAAAGAATACAGAATTCAGAATATTTCAATTGCCCAAGGTTGGGAATTTAGAATACAGAATATCAAATATTTTATTGCCCAAGGCTGAGAATTAGGAATACAGAAAATTGTATTGTCCAAGGTTGGGAATTCGGAATACTGAATACCAAATATTCTATTGTCTAAGGTTGAGAATTACGATTACAGAATATACAATTATACATTATACAGAATCCAGTAGAACAAAAGTTAAAGAAGGGTTTTACAACAGAACAAAATTACAGGGGAGTTCCACTGTAGAACAAAATTAAGGGTGGGGGGGTGGGGGGGTGTTAGGGGTGTGTGTACAGTAGAACTAAATTAAAAGTGGAGTTTCGCGGTAGAACACAATCAAAAGTGGAGTTTCGCGGTATAACACAATCAAAAGTGAAGTTTCGCGGTATAACACAATCAAAAGTGGAGTTTCGCGGTATAACACAATCAAAAGTGGAGTTTCGCGGCAGAACACAATCAAAAGTGGAGTTCCCAGCAGAACACAATTAAAAGTGGCGTTTCACGGTAGAAACCAATCAAAAGTGAACTTTCGCGGTAGAACACAATTAAAAGTGAAGTTTCGCGGTAGAACACAATCAAAAGTGGAGTTCCCAGTAGAACACAATCAAAAGTGAAGTTTCGCGGTAGAACACAATTAAAAGTGGAGTTCCCAGTAGAACACAATCAAAAGTGAAGTTTCGCGATCTTCTTCTTCTTCTTGGCGTTCGCAGAGGTTACACAATCAGTCCAGCACTGGTGATAAATGTTGTCGTTTTCTCCAACTCCTGTCGACTGCCGTATAGTTTGGTCTGCAAGGGAGTTGGTGACGGCCACACTTCTTTTCGTTCCTCATCTAGTAAGGGACATCGCTGTAAGATGTGTTCCGCTGTTTGGTCCTCTTGACCGCAGGCACAGGTTGGTGATGGCGCCAGCTTGAACTTTCGGTTCATGTGAGCATTGAGCCTGTTGTGGCCAGTACGCAGCCTGATGAGGTTGACTTGCTGCTCTCTGGACATTGTGTGGTAGTCATCTCTGTTTGTCCTTGGCCTCATCAATGCCTTGATGATTGTCTTCTGCTCACTAAAGCTGACACTGTTTTCAGGTTGGTCTTCCACGGCTCCTTCTTTTGCCAGCTCATCTGCCCTTTCATTTCCTGGTATCCCACAGTGTGCTGGTATCCACTGGAGGACAACTCTTCTGGTTTGTCTGACTATCTGTAATGCTTTGGCCAGCTGTGGGAGTTTGTCGTTCTCTAGGGCCTGAAGGACTGAAAGGGCGTCCGAGAGGAAGACAACTTGGTAGCAAGGGTCTGCGGAGTCCTGAACGAAGGAGGCGGCCTGCATGAGAGCTTCTGCTTCTGCTTTATAGTTTGTGCAGTGTTTGCCAGTGGCAACGCTGGATGTAGCTGTATGTCCCCCAGGGAACTGGATGAGAATGCCTGCACCTCCATTGAGCATGGCGTTAGTTGCTGATCCATCGGTGTATACATGGATCCACGCCTCTTTTGGGTACTGTTCGTCGATCAGGGCTAAGGTGAGTGCCTGTCGAGCTGTGTCATTCTGATCTTCTCCTGAGGTAACATGTGGAACACTGGTGCAAATCTGGATGCCTGGTTTCTCTGTTGCCTTGGGGGTTTCCTCTTCTTCTTGAGTCAGAGGTAGAGTGTTCTGTGGAAGGACTTCCCTGTACTGTCGAGAAAGTCTCTTGCTCTCGTGTACAAAACTGCTCCGTTTAAGCCGGTTCTTGGTGAGGTTGCTCAGTCTGTGCTTCATGGGGTGGTCGGGTAGGCACTTGAGCTTCTCGGCCTGTACCATAGTCTTGGCTTCTCTTCTCTGACAGAGGGGTTGGATGGTGGTAAGCTTCTCCATTTCCTTGATGGGCGTGGATTTCATTGCACCGGTGATGAGTCGGAGGGCCTGGTTTTGCACACGGTCAAGGGTCTGCAGGTTTGTCTTGGCTGAGGTTGACCACGCTGTGGAGCCGTACTCGAGGTGGGGTCTGATTGTTCCCTGGTATACTGTCTTCAGTATCTTCTCGTTCGCTCCCCAGGTGGTACCTGCCAGCTTCCTGAGTATGGCTAGCTTGCGCCGGGCCTTCGTCTCTGCCTGTGCAATGTGTGGTTTCCAGGTCTGCCGTCTATCAAAGGTGACACCAAGGTACGTTGCTTCTTCATCCTCTCTCAGAGGAGTTCCACCAAGCCTAATGGTTCCGGCTTTCTGCTTTGGCGACAGTGTGAATAGGGTGGTGGAGGATTTCTCCTTGTTGATGGAGACGCACCAATCTTCTGCCCATGCGTTCAGCCTATCTGCCGCTTGCTGCATTCTGTAGGTGGCAGTACTTGCGTGCTCCTCCTTGCACCAGATCACAAGGTCGTCTGCGTAGAGAGCAGCTTTGATCCCCTTGGGCATCTCAGACACCAGATCGTCGATGAAGAGAAGGAAGAGTGTGGGGGAGAGGACTCCGCCCTGAGGGACGCCATGACGAAGGAGGAACTTCTTGCTTTTGGTCTGGTCGACGTTAACTCTTGCCCTGCGGTTATAGAGGTAAGAGCGAATCCACTGGTACATGTTGCTGGACACGCCTTTCCTCAGCAGTTTTACAAGGAGTCCATCTTTCCAGACCTTGTCAAAGGCCTTCTGAAGATCTATCCAGGTGACGAAGACCAGCTTCTGTTCCTGAAAGGCATCTTCAACTTCTTGCGCCAGGTAAGTGACCTGATCTTCAGTGCTGCGGAACTGTCGGAATCCAGCTTGTTCAGGGGCGAGGAGGTTCCTGGATTCCAGGTACCACCTGAGGCGCTCGTTCACAATTCTCTCCAGGGTCTTCACAACACAGCTGGTGAGGCTGATTGGGCGATAGCTGGTGGCCTTCTTTGGATCCTTCCCTTTTTTTAAGATGGGGATCATGATCGCTTCTCGCCAGAGTTGTGGTAGCGATCCTTCTTGCCAGCTGCTGTTGAAGACCTCGAGTAGCTTGTTCTCTGCTGCACTACCAAGGTGGGTTAGCATCTCGTTGGTGATGCCGTCTGGGCCAGGGGACTTCTTCGCCTTTGACTTTTTCAGAGCTGAGTGCAGCTCGTGGAGTGTGAGTGGTTGACTCATGGCGTCCACTGTCGACTGTCTGGCAGGTCTCTCTCTTTTCTCTCTTCTTGCTTCTCTCTGTTTCTCGGGGCTAACATGGAGGTTGCTCTCAGCTGCATAGCTTTCAGCAAATTGGTTGGCAGCATGCTTTCCAGTTAGCACCTTCCCGTTCTCTTCTAATGTGATCTTTCCTCTGCTGGTGTTCTCATCATTCAACTGCTTGGTGAGCCTCCAGAGCTTTCTGCCATCCTTCTCAAGGTTAAGTTTCGCGGTAGAACACAATCAAAAGTGGAGTTTCGCGGCAGAACACAATCAAAAGTCGATTTTCGCGGTAGAACACAATCAAAAGTGGAGTTTCGCGGTAGAACACAATCAAAAGTGAAGTTTCGCGGTAGAACACAATCAAAAGTGAAGTTTCGCGGTAGAACACAATCAAAAGTGGAGTTTCGTGGTAGAACACAATTAAAAATGAAGTCTCGCGGTAGAACACAATTAAAAGTGAAGTTTCGCGGTAGAACACAAATAAAAGTGGAGTTCCCAGCAGAACACAATTAAAAGTGGCGTTTCATGGTAGAACACAATTAAAAGTGGAGTTCCCAGTAGAACACAATCAAAAGTGGAGTTTCGCGGTAGAACACAAATAAAAGTGAACTTTCGCGGTAGAACACAATCAAAAGTGGAGTTTCGCGGTAGAACACAATTAAAAATGGAGTTTTGCAGTAACAGTAACACAATTAAAAGTGAAGTTTCGCGCGGTAGAACACAATTAAAAGTGAAGTTTCGCGGTCGAACACAAATAAAAGTGGAGTACCAGTAGAACACAATTAAAAGTGGCGTTTCACGGTAGAAACCAATCAAAAGTGAAGTTTCGCGGTAGAACACAATCAAAAGTGAAGTTTCACGGTAGAAACCAATCAAAAGTGAAGTTTCACGGTAGAACACAATTAAAAGTGGAGTTTCGCGGTAGAAGAGTTTCAAGGCAAAAGGCGGTAGTGTACCCACCTCCTTCCCGGGAACAGACTACTTCCAATTCAGTAGGGGGGTGACTATCCTCAACCCGGCGGGTCCCCAGGTGGCGGATAGGGGAACGGCCCCCAGATATGGGGGTAAGCTGCGAATATAGACTAAGCAGTCCTGGACCAACTAGCGGTGTCTCTACCAGGACGGGGTGGGTTGGCAGATGGCACTGACTACCCTATAAAATGCCCTACGTGTCCGATGACGGTTACACCATGCGAGTAAGAGCCGCATTAAAAGCTCTATCCCCGGGGTGGGACCCCCCGGTAAGAAATCCCCCATGTGTTCCCAGCGTTAGGTTTTTGAGCCAGGAACTAAGGGCGGGGTAACCCTGAAAGAAACCTAAGGGCTGAAGTGGGAGGATCTGGGCCAACAGGCGCACCTTAACCAACCACAACGCAAAATGAAATGTGGACACAGCGAACGACAAAAAGACCCACCTCCTTCCAGCGTGCGACCCTCCACACTATCAGACTGGATGCTGCTGCCTTTTTTGGTGAAGGAGCGGATGGTCACCACGTAGGTGGTGTAGGGTAGGAGCTCGTTGAGCGTCACGTTCCGCCGGTCCCCCAGCACCATCAGTTGATTCTCCCGCACCCTCCCCTCTTCTCCTGCAAGGTAGGTAAGCATTGGAGATGTGAAGTCATGATGGTGGTGGTGATGATGAACATTTATTAATCGCCCCTTCTCGCAAGAGCTCACGGTCATGCACAACGGCAAAACACACGAGCGAGCGCACACACGCGCGTGCCCGCACGTACGTACATACACATGCACACTCGCGCACACACACACACACACACAAACAGAGCAAAAGGTGCACTGACTGGGTCGATAGGTAATGAGGAAGGTGAGGATGGGACGGTCCACCTCCCCCTGGTTCCACTTGACCATCAGCTGCGTGCCACTCAGGGCGGTCAGTGTCACGTTCTGTGGCTGGGGCGGCGCCTCCTCTGCAACAGTAAATACATCAATTAGATTTATTTTTTCTTCAAATTATAATAAATTAATAAATGGAAAAAAAATTATAATAAGGGTCAATAAATCAATAAGATTTTTGTTTTCAAATCAAAATAAATGGATAATTTAGAAACAATTTTAATAATGAGGGTGTATTTACTGGGCAAATCCAATCGTAGTTCTGAGCCCCTGGAATGGTAACATCCATGAAAAACATACAAAACCAATCAAATAAACAACTCTGTACTTATTCTGAAGAAAGAAACAAACAAACAAAACAAACAAAGATAGAATGAATGAAAGAAAGAAAGCAAGAAAGAAAAAAAAAAGAAAGAGAATGAAATAATTTAATACATTCAAAAAAACAGAAAAAAAGAACACCGACATTTGCCTTGACCGATATATTCAACAGAAACTTATTCAAAGATCAGGTCCGCTACACCCAGGCCTTCCAATGATAACAAATCAAAAACCAAAAACTCTTCTCTCACTCTTTATCTGGCCCATTCACACACACACACGCTCGCATACACACGTACACACAAACACACACACAAACACACACACTCACACACAAACTCGCACACACACACGTTCACACTACAATGACTTACTGTGAGCAAAAACAACGATGCGAGCGAGGGCGAAAACCTGGCCACACACACACACACACAGACGCATAAACAGAAAGACAAACACACACACAGGGGCTCACACACAGACACACACACACACGCGTGCGCACACATACACATGCGCACACAAACACACACACTCACACACAAACTCGCACACACACACACGTTCCCACTACAATGACTTACTGTGAGCAAAAACAACGATGCGAGCGAGGGCGAAAACCTGGCCGATGATGTTTTCAGCAATACACTGGTAGTACCCAGAATTCTCTAGCTTCACGGTGTACACGATCAGCTTCATGCTGTCTTCAGACAGCTGCAAAATCAGAACACAATATTTTAATCAGAACACATAATCATTTCTTATCAAACAACAAGAATGGTAGGTTAGTAGAACGTTTCATTTATGACAAAACAATTAAAATTTGTGATTTTCATTTTCTTCTTTGTTGTCACGATTTTCATTGTTTTCATTATTTTCATCATCATCATCGTCATTGTCACAGTCATATTCATTATCATCATCATCAAATAGATCCCTGCGCCTTGAGTCCGAGTCTGGAGATACGCGCGATATAAGACTTCATATAATAATCATGAGTGGCATTAATCATTGTAATATCCGTCACTTTTGTCATCGTCATGATTTTCATCGTCATCATCATGATTTTTACAATTGTCATAGTTGCCAAGTGTATCATCATTGTCGTCACATGATTCTCATCATCATCGTCATTTTCATTAAATTAGTTGTCGTCATGATTTCCATCGTCGTTGTCGTCATGATTTCCATCGTCGTCGTCGTGATATTCACCATCTTTGTCATAATTTTCACAATTGTCATGATCATCATGATCATGATCATCCTCATCATCACCACCATCACCATCACGATCATCATCATCACCATGGTTACTGACCTCATGCTTGATCTTCTCCTTGTCCACCATGGCGATGGGCGTGCCGTTGAAGTACCAGTGGACGCTGGGTTTGGGGTTGCCTTCCACATGGCAGTAGAGCGACACGGTGCGCGTCATCGCCAAGGCGTTGGACTCGGGGACTGTGGTCATCAGGGGGAAGGCTGAAACATCGTAACGGCCGGCTTAGTAACTTCTAGGCTGGTTACAACAAGACAGTAACTTCTAGGCTGGTTACAGTAAGACAGTAACTTCTAGTCTGGTTACAGTAAGACAGTAACTTCTAGTCTGGTTACAGTAAGACAGTAACTTCTAGTCTGGTTACAGTAAGACAGTAACTTCTTGTCTGGTTATAGTAAGACAATAAATACTAGTCTGGTTACAGTAAGACAGTAACTACAAGGCTGGTTTACAGTAAGACAGTAACTACTAGTCTGGTTACAGTAAGACAGTAACTACTAGTCTGGTTACAGTAAGACAGTAACTACTAGTCTGGTTACAGTAAGACAGTAACTACTAGTCTGGTTACAGTAAGACAGTAACTACTAGTCTGGTTACAGTAAGACAGTAACTTCCAGTCTGGTTACAGTAAGACAGTAACTACTAGTCTGGTTACAGTAAGACAGTAACTACTAGTCTGGTTACAGTAAGACAGTAACTACTAGTCTGGTTACAGTAAGACAGTAACTACTAGTCTGGTTACAGTAAGACAGTAACTTCTAGTCTGGTTACAGTAAGACAGTAACTACTAGTCTGGTTACAGTAAGACAGTAACTACTAGTCTGGTTACAGTAAGACAGTAACTACTAGTCTGGTTACAGTAAGACAGTAACTACTAGTCTGGTTACAGTAAGACAGTAACTACTAGTCTGGTTACAGTAAGACAGTAACTACTAGTCTGGTTACAGTAAGACAGTAACTTCCAGTCTGGTTACAGTAAGACAGTAACTACTAGTCTGGTTACAGTAAGACAGTAACTACTAGTCTGGTTACAGTAAGACAGTAACTACTAGTCTGGTTACAGTAAGACAGTAACTTCTAGTCTGGTTACAGTAAGACAGTAACTTCTAGTCTGGTTACAGTAAGACAGTAACTACTAGTCTGGTTACAGTAACTACTAGTCTGGTTACAGTGAGACAGTAACTTCTAGTCTGGTTACAGTAAGACAGTAACTTCCAGTCTGGTTACAGTAAGACAGTAACTACTAGTTTGGTTACAGTAAGACAGTAACTTCTAGTCTGGTTACAGTAAGACAGTAACTACTAGTCTGGTTACAGTAAGACAGTAACTACTAGTCTGGTTACAGTAAGACAGTAACTTCTAGTCTGGTTACAGTAAGACAGTAACTACTAGTCTGGTTACAGTAAGACAGTAACTACTAGTCTGGTTACAGTAAGACAGTAACTTCTAGTCTGGTTACAGTAAGAAGTTTTTTTGCTTCTTTTTTCTTATGGCGATCCCCACAATGTGGATTGCTTGGAAGATCAGCCGTAACCCATTTTCTTCCTTTTTTCCTGTGTGCATGTATTCATGTTTCCAAGCCCTGAGATTTTCACTGTTAACTTGGGTTCTTTATCGTACGCATGCGTGCACACGGGGGTGTTCGGACACTGAGGCGAGTTTGCACAAAGTTTTTTCTTCTCAAGCACTACATAAAAGTTGATTGGATTTTTTTTTTAATAAGAAAACAAGTCCACAACAGGTCCCTCAGCCAGACTATACCATACTTTAAACATTTACAGAACAAGCACTTATAAAGTTGTCCATTGTGTGAATTATAACCATGCACTTCTTGTGAGCGTTTAATATGTACATTGCAATTCTGTAAACATCAACGAGACAATGACCATAAGGCGCAACTTTCTTCCTCAACTTTGACCCCTGCGCTCTATTGACCGATTATCGCTTTGTGTATGGCTTAAAAAAAACAAGTCGCGTAAGGCGAAAATACAATATTTAGTCAAGTAGCTGTCGAACTCACAGAATGAAACTGAACGCAATGCCATTTTTCAGCAAGACCGTATACTCGTAGCATCGTCAGTCCACCCCTCATGGCAAAGGCAGTGAAATTGACAAGAAGAGCGGGGTAGTAGTTGCGCTAAGAAGGATAGCACGCTTTTCTGTACCTCTCTTTGTTTTAACTTTCTGAGCGTGTTTTTAATTCAAACATATCATATCTA
The DNA here is from genome assembly GCF_037325665.1 of Littorina saxatilis. Lineage (NCBI taxonomy): Eukaryota > Metazoa > Mollusca > Gastropoda > Littorinimorpha > Littorinidae > Littorina > Littorina saxatilis. Next base: position 20,197,142 of record NC_090260.1, on the reverse strand, counting down.
TATGTTTTTGGAATCAGGAACCGACAAGGAATAAGATGAAAGTGTTTTTAAATTAATTTGGACAATTTAATTTTGATAATAATTTTTATATATTGAATTTTCAGAGCTTGTTTTTAATCCGAATATAACATATTTATATGTTTTTGGAATCAGCAAATGATGGAGAATAAGATAAACGTAAATTTGGATCGTTTTATAAATTTTTATTTTTTTTTTACAATTTTCAGATTTTTAATGACCAAAGTCATTAATTAATTTTTAAGCCACCAAGCTGAAATGCAATACCGAAGTCCGGGCTTCGTCGAAGATTACTTGACCAAAATTTCAACCAATTTGGTTGAAAAATGAGGGCGTGACAGTGCCGCCTCAACTTTCACGAAAAGCCGGATATGACGTCATCAAAGACATTTATCCAAAAAAATGAAAAAAACGTTCGGGGATTTCATACCCAGGAACTCTCATGTCAAATTTCATAAAGATCGGTCCAGTAGTTTAGTCTGAATCGCTCTACACACACACACACACACACACACAGACACACAGACACACGCACATACACCACGACCCTCGTTTCGATTCCCCCTCGATGTTAAAATATTTAGTCAAAACTTGACTAAATATAAAAAGAGTACAAATGCACCCTCTTCCCTACACAAAGTAACATAACACTCACTCTCCAGCAATGTTCATGTTTCTGCTTCTATCACCTGGAAAAAGTTTCCTCTAAAACACCAAAGGCATGGGTCTGATACTAGAAAATGGGGTCATTGACCCGGGGTCAGAAGGTCATTGTCTATAAAATAGGGCAGGCAGCTGGTCTCAGCTGAAAATGAGGTCATTGACCTGAGGTCACAGTCATGGCCAAACAGCTCCTTTTGATCTCACCCCGGGTGCAGTGGCGTGGTGGTAAGACGTCGGCCTTCTAATCGGGAGGTCGTGAGTTCGAATCCCGGTCGCTGCCGCCTGCTGGGTTAAGAGTGGAGATTTTTCCGATCTCCCAGGTCAACTTATGTGCAGACGTGCTAGTGACTTAACCCCCTTCGTGTGTACACCAAGCACAAGACCAAGTGCGCACGGAAAAGATCCTGTAATCCATGTCGGAGTTCGGTGGCTTATGGAAACACGAAAATACCCAGCATGCCTACTCAACGAAAGCGGAGTGAGCTGACTATGCTCTCAGAGCATAGTGTGGGGAACCCAAATGGGCAAACGAGCTCACACGTAACCAGAAACATTCTGGAACGATGAAGAAGAAGATCTCACCCCACAGAGGGAAGAAAATCTAATTTCACTCTGTACACTTCCTTGAGGATACACTGGAAGAGCCTATTGGGTGGATTCTTCTCATTTTAACCTCAAAAGTGGGGATTGCACCTTTTATAATGAAGCTCCTCATAGTCCCAAACAATGCAGACACAGAGCGCAGAGTATATCTGTTAGTTATATGAAGTCTTATATCGCGCGCGTATCTCCAGACTCTGACTCAAGGCGCAGGGATCTATTTATGCCGTGTGAGATGGAATTTTTTACACAATACAGCAGATCGCAGCCATTTCGGCGCATATCCTACTTTTCACGGCCTATTATTCCAAGTCACACGGGTATTTTGGTGGACATTTTTTATCTCTGCCTATACAATTTTGCCAGGAAAGACCCTTTTTGTCAATCGTGGGATCTTTAACGTGCACACCCCAATGTAGTGTACACGAAGGGACCTCGGTTTTTCGTCTCATCCGAAAGACTAGCACTTGAACCCACCACCTAGGTTAGGAAAGGGGGAAGAAAATTGCTAACGCCCTGACCCAGGGTCGAACTCACAACCTCTCGCTTCCGAGCGCAAGTGCGTTACCACTCGGCCACCCAGACATCGATCAAACACAAACACAGGCACAGTGGCGTAGTGGACAAGACATCGGCATCCTAATCGGAGGGTCGTGAGTTCTAATCCCGGCCGTGGTCACCTGGTGGGTTAAGAGTGGAGATTTTTCAGATCTCCCAGGTCAACTTATGTGCAGACCTGCTAGTGCCTAATAACCCCTTTTGTGGGTACAGATAAGCACAAGACAACAAGCATGATATGCTTGAGTTAGTTATCCTAAAAACCATGTATTGTTTTTGTCATAATAATAATTGAAGAGTTTTGTTTAAACCAAGACCAAGTGCGCACGGAAAAGATCCTGTAATCCATGTCAGAGTCCAGGGGGTTATAGAAACACGAATATACCCAGCATGCTTCCCCCGAAATCGGCGTATGCTGCACGGATGGCAGGGTAAAAACGATAATACACGTAAAAATCCACTCGTGCAAAATCATGAGTGAACGTGGGAGTTTTAGCCCATGAACGAAGAAGTAGAAGAAGAAGAAATACACACACAGTAAATGTTATTGTTGTGTGAACATGAAGTGAAGACTCACTGTGAACGTTAAGGGTGGCGGAGTGGTGTTGTTCATAGCCTCCCTTCTTGATGGAGCACTGGTAGATGCCGGCGTCGTCCCGATGAACGCGCTCGATCTTCAGGTTGCTGCCGCCAAACATGCTGTGGCGATCCGATAACTTGAGGTCTGCAAGCAATCACTACACATGACACACTGTTAACAAGCACACCACAGGTTTCTGCTGTGCGTACAACACACTATTAACAAGCACACCACAGGTTCCTGTTGTGCGTACAACACACTGTTAACGCATCATTTGGTTTCTGCTACTCCTAACACACTGTTGTTTAAGAATTGTGGAAAGTCAGGTCTTGACAAGGAGGGAGTCTTAAAATGGGGGTACGTTATGAACAGAGAGTCTGGGAAAAAAAGGTTCTTAAATTGGGAGGGGGGTCTTTCTTTCTTTATTTGGTGTTTAACGTCGTTTTCAACCATTCAAGGTTATATCGCGACGGGGGAAGGGGGGGAGATGGGATAGGGGAAAGGGGGGAGATGGGATAGAGCCACTTGTTAATTGTTTCTTGTTCACAAAAGCACTAATCAAAAAATTGCTCCAGGGGCTTGCAACGTAGTACAATATATGACCTTACTGGGAGAATGCAAGTTTCCAGTACAAAGGACGTAACATTTCTTACATACTGCTTGACTAAAATCTTTACAAACATTGACTATATTCTATACAAGAAACACTTAACAAGGGTAAAAGGAGAAACAGAACCTGTTAGTCGCCTCTTACGACATGCTGGTTAGCATCGGGTAAATTCTTTCTCGTCCCAACCAATATGGTACTCCCCCTAACCCGCGGGGGGTTGGGAGGGGGGTCTTAAATTGGGGGGGGGGGGGGGGGGGGTTCCAGTGTACATTCAGGCCGGGTACCTCCAGTGCGTCGCCAGGTGATGTTGGGGTGGGGGCTGCCGTCGGCCAGACACTCCAAGATGACTGTCTCCCCCACCATGGCCGTCGTGTTCTGCGGCACCGCATGCAGCTGGATGTCACGGGCCGTGGCTGTCACGCAATGAGAACAACAACAAAGGTGAGAAGATCTGCTAAACAAAGGGAAGTAAGAGCTCTAAATGCATACATGTGAAATATAGTAAGTGAGAGTTATTGGGAACCATCCTCCTGGCACCTGTGCATTGTGCCGCTACAGGAATGTTGCTACACATTTTCGTAAATCGGACAATTGTTCTGACTTACTTATCATGAATAGGACATTTGACCGGCTGCATGAATTTCAATTGGACATTTTACATGACCAATGTTGTGGTCATACACTTCATCGTCTGCTAGCAACCGTTGTCTCTATGTCTATCAGTTATCGATGCACTGGATCAGTTCTTGTTGCAAATGTGTTGCTGTGTCTGGGATTGTTGTGTGTGGTTTAAATATTTGACGAATGCGAAAAGGGTTACCCAGTATTGTGCTCTTGAGTACATAGCTGCAAAATTCTGGCAAGGCCCACATCTGTGATCTAAATTGAATGTAATGTAAGTGCTTTGACTGATGCAAACAAAATTTAATCGGACTCAAGCAGTCTGCCCTCTACGTAGTATGATAGGACATCTGACCGTCACCTGACCATATGAATCGGACATTGGTGGCAGTTAATGAGACTATGACCGATGTCCGACGCCCAACGGCATCCCTGCCTTTACTAATACCCCAGTCACACACAATGGAAAAGTGTCCAAGAGCGTGGCCAATCATGGGAGGATCTCCATGAGCGTTGTTTGGTCAGGGTGGGATCTGCTAGGTCGGGAAGCTGCACACTCTCCCTACGCTTATTTTGAACTGTACAAAACAAGCGTAGCCGGGTCGTGGCGCAGTACAGTCGTGATGTAGTTTTTTGTATTTGCCATGTGCTGGATTTTGACAGCAATATGCCCCGGTTTGATAACTCTTTCAGATCCGAGTGATCGGCATGGTCATAGCGCTGTGTGACTGGGGTGTAATGAAAGCAGCGTACCTGGCAGAACGGTCAGCCCAGCCTGGCGCGAGTACTTCCACTTGAAGCTGGTCAGCTGGTCCGACAGGTGGTTGATGTTCTGGGCGGCCATGCAGCGGTACGAGCCGCTGTCCGACACCGTCACATTGTGCACCTGGAGCGCGCCCGACGGCAGCCGCACAAACCTGTACACACAACGCAAAAAAACATACAGAATACACAATACAGCAGATTTTATTGGCCAAGTTTGGGAATTCGTTTAGACAGATGCCGGTTTAAAGACCCCGAGTAGGGGTCAACACCTGGGGTTAGGGTTAGGGTTTGGGTCGGGTCGACTACTGGGCCGAGGTGTACGAGAAAGTTACCAGCCGGGTGGGAGCCAGCCGCAGTGTTGGATTGGTTGAAACTGAAATTTGTTGTGATCTCAACGAATGGTTCAAACACAATTTTATTCAAAATACATGACATGAAACAATTGACAAAAATGCAGCTAGGACACGAACTCAAGCAGATGCTTATTTGACATGACCATAACATTAACAACAATGCTAAGTTACACAAGTTTTCAGGATGGTGGACAACACAATTATTAACCAGAAGAACAAAATGTAGGAGGGGGGGTATGGGGAACTTAATCAAAACAGGAGGATTTACAGAGAAGAAAAGAATTAATAAAAGAAAAAAAGAAAAGAAAAAAAATAAAGAAAAAAATAAGGTGAGACTATGAATGAAGCGCGTGGGACGAGAACATTGATGCTGAGACATGCAATAAGTAAGTTCAGATAAATGTACATTTTCATGGAGAGGGCAGCATAGTTCGTTACGAATGTATGGAAGAAAACAACCACACACACACACACACAAAAGAGAACAGCAAAACAAAAACAAAAACTCAATAATAATTATTACCAGGGATCGCGTTTACGCACGATTTTTGCGTATTTGACGCATTTTAAAAGTCGCTGACGCGTTTTTTTCGCCGCGCCGCGTAAGCCATACGCAAAAATATTGTAACTTTTTCTTGTCTTCACGCAGCGCTTTTGCTCTGACTTAATAATCACCCGATCCTGAAACTGACTATAGGGCTCGAGAAGTGACGACACACATGAAATCTTCCGTCAAAACTAAAGTCCGTTTCTTTTTGCATCGAAGTATCGCAAACGAACGTAACGAGGGTATTACCAGATAATGTCTTGTCGGATAATGAAACAGACATTAGCTGCTCTCCCATCTCGCGCTTCCAAAAGGCGGAAAGTGTGTCTAGTCGTATTAGAGCGGGAAACAAACTCGCAAGGCCCGAAGGTTGGAGACAGCAGGGGTGTTATTCGACAGGCGTGCGCGGAGTTCGACAGGAAAACTCGCCGTATTTAGGTAAGGAGTGTCTTAGTCTTTCGTGCGTGTTTTGTTTGTGTCTGTACGTGTTTTCGTTGAACGCAAAAATATTGGTCCGTGACGCGTTTTTTTCGTTTCGTTGCGCCTGACTTACGCGTTTTTTAAAAAGCTAGCGCGATCCCTGTATTACTTATGTTAAATATGTAATTGATGCAACAACACTGAGACTGAGAGACGGGTTTACGTTCTCCTGCACACAAACATACACAATACCAGTACGTGGGCTAATCCTTCAAGTTAGTCGACCAGATTCAGCAATAAAGGATTGGACCGACTTGAAAACTGTAAGTGAGACATGGATGTGTTCATGACTGAATGCGTAAGCACAATGCAAGGAATGGCCAGAGAGGTATGTGGGAGGTGTGTTTATAACCTGCCCTGTTATATAGTGCTATATGTCTTATGTAAAAACAATGTCCTGTTTGTATTCTTGTTATGTACCACGCCTGAATTTCTCTATGAGATAATAAAGTATTCTTATTCTTATTCTTATTCTTAAAAACCAATGTATTTATGCGAAATGAATGTTGCTCGCTGCCTCTTAATAATGTTTCCACATGTCTAAAATTGGCAGGCAGTGAGTTAATTGTAGACTTACGAGCATTTTCAAACAACGTGCAGTACTCAATGTTCAGCTGTTTCGTTCCGGTTACCGCACGCACACTGTGGGTTATCTTTAAAATGGCGTTTGCATAAATTGGAATTAAGGTTACTCATGTTTAAATGCATTCTGCTGTGTTGTATTTCTACCTGTCTTTTTCCAAAATAATAATAAACTGGCACATAATGATGAGGACTTGGTCAATCATGGGATACAATATAAGATGTTTGGTGGCTTGTTGACAGACCAGCTTTTTTGTTGGTCCAAGGGGACCATATCGTCTTTTGTTTCATCTTTATCGACCAAGGCCGAAGGCCGCGGTTGATAAATATGAGACAAAAGGCGATATGCTCCCCGAGGACCAACAACAAAGTGCTGGTCTGACAACAAACCACCAAACATCGTTTTTGTCATCATTTTGGTTGTGCAACAAAATGCACAATCACCCACAGGGAGACGAATTTTTAGAATCCAACTCCGGGCCACAAAGCATCGTCACAGTAGCACGAGATAACACGTCAAACTTGTATGTGACGTCAAACGTAGCTTGTTGACGCTTTTCTTCCAGTCTGAAAATGTACAGAGCTGCGATCATACCTGTGAATTCAGTAAGTGTTGAGCATATTTCTTTTCTTTTAAGTGTTTATGACTTTTCGTTGTGGATTTTGCGATCACAGAGATAAGTTGCAAATTGACCATGAGTCGCCGCGGTAATTATCAACATTGATTGGGTCTTTGAGAGTGAATGCTTACAATCGTTGTCCTCGGAAACACAAATCCAAAGCCACGATGGTTCCACACATCAAACAATCAGCCTGATTGGCTTTTACTTTGACAATCCACGTTTCACATGAAAGCTCAAACCCATTCACCACCTCGAGTTATTGCATGGGGAACATGAGATTTATTTACCAGGTGTTTGTGAATGAAAACTTGTGAAAATGATGACAATGCAGTTTGTTCTCTCTCGTTTGGGTGCAGGGGCGGACCTAGGGGGGGGTTCCTGGGTGCCCGGAACCCCCCCCCCCCTCCCCCATCCGTTGTTTTTTTTTATTTTTTTTTTAGTAAAAAAATAAAGCGCTTGTGCTTTCCTTCCTTCCAAATGCAACATGCTTGAAACTGACGAGAAACTCAAAGGCTAACCCCCCTCCGAATTATTTTTGAAATGATTAGTTATATTGAAATAGTAGTTCATATAAAATAGCACATTGCCTTCTCAAAGTCAAAGGTGCACATATTTGTACACGCATATTTACTGAATAGATACCTTGTTATCTTCCAGGAGAGGCCTCCGATTGACCTAAAAAAAATAAAATTACTTCAGCATCTGGGGGGCTTCACCCCCCAGACCCCCCACCAGGGCTTTGCCCCTGGACCCCACCGGGGCCTGAGCGGCCCCTGGACCCCTGCTCCAATTTGGAACCCCCCCCTTATTCACAACTAGGTCCGCCCCTGGGGTGGCACCCACTTTTGCTTAGTGTACCTCAGCGCTCATCACCACCACCACGAGAGACAAGCACCATAACCACTATTTGTTTGTTTATTTGGTGTTTAACGTCGTTTTCAACCACGAAGGTTATATCGCGACGGGGAAAGGGGGGAGATGGGATAGAGCCACTTGTCAATTGTTTCTTGTTCACAAAAGCACTAATCAAAAATTTGCTCCAGGGGCTTGCAACGTAGTACAATGTATTACCTTACTGGGAGAATGCAAGTTTCCAGTACAAAGGACTTAACATTTCTTACATACTGCTTGACTAAAATCTTTACAAAAATTGACTATATTCTATAAAAGAAACACTTAACAAGGGTAAAAAGAGAAATGGAATCCGTTAGTCGCCTCTTACGACATGCTGGGGAGCAGCGGGTAAAATTCTTCCCCCTAACCCGCGGGGGGGGGGGGGGGGGGGTGTCATA